>NC_056725.1:1943794621-1943902121 GCF_019279795.1 Protopterus annectens | reverse complement strand
CCAACTATAGACCCATAGCTGTACTACCAACACTATCGCAATAGTAGAAAAATGTATCCACTCCCAAATCCTCAGATATCTTACCCAAAATAATATCTCCATGACCCAACATGGCTTCTAACCCAGTCATACCACAATTACAGCTCTTATTAGCTTTAACAATATCAACCACAATAGAAATAATGGCAACCAAGTACCAGCAATCTTCTTGGATTTGTCAAAGGCCTTCAACACTGTTTTCCATCAAAAATTTCCCAGTGAGCTCTCCATCTTAGGTATAAATAAATCATCTCTCACCTGGTTTCATAGCTATTTCACAAATAGACAACAATCAGTAAAATGGAAACAATAATTCTCCTCCTTCCTTCCTGTCAAAGTTGGAGATCCACAATGATCAAAACAAGGCCCATTTCTATTTAATACATTTGTAAACAAACTCCATGCTGCCACAAAAAATGCAAATATTGGTCAGTATGCAGATGATACAGCTCTCATCTGTGCTGCCCCAGCAGTAAAAATCCCCCAGAAAATCACACAAGAGTCTTTTTCATCTGGTAAATCCTGAGTGGCACTGCAGACCTACTCCTAAATGCAAAAAAGGCTAAACTAATACTCTTTTTACCAAAACAGTTTAACACTCAAAAACACAATTTCTATATTGTCTTATCTAACAATACAAAAAGTGAAACTGTGACAAGCCAAATTACTTGGAGAACTCCTAGACGAAAACTCAAATATGACCAACATATTCTCCAAACTATCAAAAATACACAAAATAATAGGCTCCATATATAGAGCAAATCAGTATCTTACAGTATCCACAAGAAAATCCATAGCAGCAACCTACCTACTCCCATCTCTATTGTATGCATATCTTCACTAATCTCAACAATACCCAAGTCCAAATGTGATGTATGCTAAAATACAATAGCAAGATTCTCCACATATTCGTTGCATAAATCCAACCACTGCACAGCTCTAAAGGTTCTAAATTAGCTAGAACTCCCAAGCTAGCTAACCTACTCTCTACTCATCACTACCCACAAATTTATCTTTAAGCCAGGTAGCTGTGTCTCTCTAAAAAGCATATTACTACCGTACAGCAACATCAGAACACTATGCTCCAATAACAAATCTCACCTAGCTGTAACTAGCTCAGAAACCTCTGCCTGAAACTCACTGTATAATGTGTCTCAAATCTGTGGATCTCCATCCCATTAGAGTTAAAGCTTACAAAACAACAAATGTTTTAAAAGTCTACTCTGCTTTTGCTCTACGCCTGGATAATTTGTAATTGTTAAGAAGATATAACATGTAATACCTGTGACAAAAAGATAGCTGCTCTATACTAAATGCCTGTATGGAGATTATTACATTTTCCTTTCCATCAACTACAGTAAATGTTTAACTGTTTGTATTTCTTAATTACCAGTTCTACTTAATCCCCGTTATCCCTCATCATACCACAACTTATTACTTGCAATCCAAATATCAGACTTTGTCTCCCCTTGTTTTTCTTTGTATTTCTTTTTTTTTACTCAGAATTTTTTTTATTTTGATTATAAGTCAACAATAATAAATACTTTACAATGTAGAATCATAATAACTATGGAGTTAAACTATGTACATATTTACATACAGCCTGACATGAATAAATGAATGATAGCAAATTAAACAAAATAAAGATATTTAACTTAAGAATGATTTCTTTAAGAAGAGATTAGATCCATTTGTAGAGTATCAACCAATGACAAAACTTTTCTCCAAGGATTATTAGTTAATGGCATTGGAAACAATTTTAATTCTTTGGTTTTAACTTCCATCAACACCGTCTTCTTTAATAAGCATAGAAATTATTCTCTTCCAGGTACTATGGTAGACTTCCACCTCTTTGTTATGCATTTCCTAGCTATAACTAGTATTGTCCATAAAACATATAGATTCGTTCTTTTTTTGATAAACCTCTTCAGATATATTCAATAAAATGAAAGCTTTGGTCAAGACAAATTTATCTGTGTAAATAGCCTGCAAGAAGTTATTAATATTTTCCCAAAAGGGTTTAATTTTTTTACATTCATAAAAAATATGAGACCAGTCAGCTTTAACAATCTGTTGACATCTCCAGCATACTCCATTACAAGTAGAATTGAATTTTGAAATGTTATCAGGAGTCAAGAAGGATCTATGTAGGAATTTCCAGGTAAATATTTTCCAATACTGAGAACTGGAGGTTAATTTTACTGAAAGTAGTATATTATTTTCTGGGGTTAATTGAATCAAATATCCTCTAGTAATAAATTGCCAATATGTTGTTTTAGGTGCTGTTTTGTAGTTTGTTATTAAGTTGTATAAGTAAGAAGTTCCATTCTTCATATTTTCATTATTATAAATAATTTCAAACAATCTACTTATAAACTTAGGTGACAATGAGTATGACGAATTATTTAATACTCTACATAGATCCTTGGAGAATGTCAATATTCTGAAGCATCAACCATTCATTAGAGTTTAATTCATAAGTTGACATCATATATTGTATATCCAGAACTTTTTGATTTTTTATACAATGGAGCCAACAAATTAGTTTTTTCTGTTCCCATTGCCTAAATACTTCTTTATGAATTCTATCTGGAAAACTTGTAATGCTGAAGGGGATTAATGTTGGAAACCATGTTCAAATTTATAAACTTTCTAAAATGATCGTATAAATAATTTATTACAAATGTCCTTGTTGGTTTAGATATATTGTATTGTAGATTTATACACAATGAATACCATGGTATATTATTCGTATCTATAATAGTAATATTTTTAGTAAGTTTATTTTCATTTAATAGAATCATTGTATGTAATTTTTTCCAGATGGATGTGTAATTAGGGTTAATTCATTCAATCACAGTTTTGAGTAATGTAGCATTTATATATGATTCTATGTCTGGGAAATGTATTCCTCCCTGATCCCATTGTCGTATATGATGCGCATAAGCAATTCTGTTTCTTTTAGGGTACCATAAGAATCTTAGTAGTGTTGATGTTATTTTCTTAAGATAAGATCTCTCTGGAATTAACAAAATAGCTTGGACTATATATAAAATTTTAGGGAGAAGAACCATTTTAATCAATTGAAGTCTATTTTCAAAGACTAGAAACAGATTATTATATTTATTCACTAGAGAATCTATTATGTTAATAATCCTTTTATAATTATTTTGTATTATATCTTGTATATTATCATATAGATCTATTCCTATGTATTTTATTTTTGTAGCTTGCATTCCTATGATACTATTTTATCTACTTGTTATGTCCTTTTTTATTTAATAATAGATATTTAGACTTTTGATTGATACAGCAAAGACCTGAAATCTTATAAAATTTCTCTAATAGAATATCTAGTTCATCTAAGGCCTCTTTTGAGTTCAGTAGAGTGAGAAGTACATCATCAGCAAAGAGCATGACCTTAGAGTTATATTGGTCAAATATATTTATATTTATATTTAGTCCTTTTATCTTTGGATTGTTTCATATTAGTATAGCCAATAGTTCAATAGCCAGTGCAAATAAAATGGGTGACATTGGGCATCCCTGTTTAGTACCTTTCATAATTTGTATAGGTTCTGAAGTAAAGGGTCCTAATTTGACATAGGCTAAATTATTTTCATATACTTTTTTAATAAATGTGATAAAGGAAAGTGGGAATTCATAAGCTTTAAGAATTTTAATTAGATACTCCCAATTTAAGGAATCAAATGCTTTTTCAATATCCAGTCCTATTATCAAGGCTTCTATATTTTATTTATTTAGATAATTTATTAAAGTCAATATTCTTTTAATGTTATCATGTGTATGTCTATTCTAAATAAATCCAGTCTGATCATCGTTAATGATTTAATTTAATTGATTTTTTATTCTATTTACCAAGATGGACATAAACATTTTATAATCATTATTTAGTAGTGAAATTGGCCTATATGAGCTACAAAGGCTAGCATCCTTGTTTTCCTTTAAAATGGGTATAATTAGAGAGTATTTCCATGAAGGGGGAATAATTGCATGGGTTTGAATCTCAGTTAATGTCTTATGTAGCAAGGTGATTATATTTTTGGGAAATAATTTGTAAATTTCTGAAATTAAGCCATCCATTCCAGGAGATTTACCAGATTTACGATCTTTGATTTTATCTGCGACTTCTTTGAGTGTAATGGGATTTTGTAAATTTCTTTGTAAACTATCAGGTATTGATTTAATATTAGAAATCATATTTCCTAACAAGGAATGGTTAATTGAATTATATGTATCTTTATAATGATTACTGTAATAAGATTTGAATGTGTCTAATATATCTCCTATTTCCAAGACCTTTTTATGTCTTTCTTCGTGTTGAATATTAATAATAGAATTGGATTTGGATTGCATTTTGACTTTAACAGAAAAGTTATGTAGGTGTTTCGGAGAAGTAGCATAAGCATTTATTTTTAACCTTTCTATGGCTAAATTAGTTTTATGACTTAAAATATCAATATATCTTTTATTTAGTTCTTCTATTTCCTTCTTGTTCTCAATTGTATTAGAGTGATTTTTTGATTTATATAATGTGAGTTTCCTTTGTAAATCTTGTAGTTCAGATTCCCATTCTTTGAGTTTATTTTTATACCAGGCAATCACTTTTCCATAAATATAAGCTTTTAATGAATCCCATACCATTACTATATTTACTTCATGGAGGTGTTTAGGTGAAATGGCAGTGGAGTTTTTAACCAGATTGTTTAATGAAATCTTAGAAAGTGAGAGGATGCCTGAGGAATGGAGAAAAGGTGTTTTTGTACCGATTATTAAGAATAAGGGTGATGTGCAGAGCTGTAGTAACTACAGAGGGATTAAATTGATCAGTCACAGCATGAAGTTATGGGAAAGAGTAGTGGAAGCTAGGTTAAGAAGGGACGTGATGATTAGTGAACAGCAGTATGGTTTCATGCTGGGAAAGAGCACTACAGATGCAATGTTTGCTCTGAGAATGTTGATGGAAAAGTACAGAGAATGTCAGAAGGAGTTGCATTGTGTTTTTGTAGACTTAGAGAAAGCATATGACAGGGTGCCTAGAGTGGATTGTGGTATTGTATGAGGAAGTCAGGAGTGCCAGAGAAGTATGTAAGAGTGGTGCAGGATATGTATGGGGGTAGTGTGACAGCAGTGAGGCCTGCGGTGGGAGTGATGGATGTGTTTAAGGTGGAGGTGGGGTTACATCAAGGATCAGTTCTGAGCCCTTTCTTATTTGCAGTGGTGATGGACAGGTTGACCGACGAGATCAGACAGGAGTCCCCATGGACTATGATGTTTGCAGATGACATTGTGATCTGTAGTGAGAGTAGGGAACAGGTGGAGGAGACCCTGGAGAGATGGAGATATGCTCTAGAGAGAAGAGGAATGAAGGTCAGCAGGACTAAGACAGAATATATGTGTGTGAATGAGAGGGGGGGATAGAAGAATGATGAGGATGCAAGGAGTAGAGGTGGCGAAGGTGGATGAGTTTAAATACTTGGGGTCAATAGTTCAGAGTAATGGTGAGTGTGGAATAGAGGTGAAGAAGAGAGGCAGGATGGAGTGGGTGGAGAAGAGTGTCAGGAGTGATTTGTGACAGACGAGTACCTGTAAGAGTGAAAGGGAAGGTCTACAAGAGGGTAGTGAGACCAGCTATGTTATATGGGTTGGAGACAGTGGCATTGACAAAAAGGCAGGGGTTTGAGCTGGATGTGGCAGAGTTAAAGATGTTAAGATTTGCACTGGGTGTGACAAGGGTGGACAGGATTAGGAATAAGTATATTAGAGGGTCAGCCCAGGTTGGAAGGTTTGGAGACAAAGCCAGAGAGGCAAGATTACATTGGTTTGGACATGTGCTGAGGAGGGATGCTGAGTATATTGGGAAAAAGATGCTAATGATGAAGCTACCAGGTAACAGGAAAAGAGGAAGGCCTAAGATAAGGTTTATGGATGTGGTAAGAGAGGACATGCAGGTGGTTGATGTGACAGAGCAAGATGCAGAGGACAGGAAGAAATGAAAACAGGTGATCCACTGTGATGAACGATAACGGGAACAGAGAAAAGAAGATGATGATGATGAAGGTATTCTAGAAAGGAATGTTAGTGGTTTAAAATCTACTTGTACTTTAAGAACTAGTGAATTGTGATCTGATAAAGGGCATGGGATTATTGAAAAAGAAGTAATTTTGGATTGAAGATCTTGTGATATAAAAAGTTTGTCTATTCTGGTTTGAGTATCAAACCTATAATCTTGATGAGAGAATGTCAAGGAGTTATTATCAATAACATTAAAGGTATCTATCAATTTTAAGGACTCAGTCCATTTTTTCGTATTTTTGCAGTAGCTGTTAAACGTGGAGATTTTTTGTTAGTAGTTTGAGAAGTGTCAGTTAAACAATTAAAATCCCCTCCTATTATTAGATTCCCTCTGCAAATGTTTATGATTTTTTCTAGATGTTTTTTAACTGTTCCTGTCCCAATACCAGGAAACCAGTATAAGTTAGCTAATGTCCATAACCTATTATTCAACTTCAGTATGACTATAGCTATAAGCCCTTCGTAAACAATATATTTATATACTATTTCAGGGTTTAGGGAATTATTCCTCCATAAGATTGTTACTCCCCTTTTCTTAGATTTAAATTTAGAGCACGGTAAGGTCCTATAATCACTTGGATTCCAACTAAAGTTATCATTAATTTTGAAATGAGTTTCCTGTAAAATGATTAATTGGGGTTTATTTATCTTTAAATATCTTAGTAAGTTAGATCATTTATTTGGATTATTTAATCCATTTATGTTTAAAGATAGTAATGTGATATCCATACCAAGTTATTTTAAGGAAGTATTTAAAATGTCAATATATTTTCCTGAAATCATCTCCTCTACATACATTAAAAAGAAAAATATTAGTTTGTAAATATCCATCTATCTCTGTGTAAGATGTTAACTTTAAAATAATCAAATAGAATTAAGTCGGTCTTGGTGAAATTAATTAACATAAAATTTAAAGAGAAAAATAACATTAAACTAGTTTGTACATTAAAACTTGCCCACCATGGAATGAAATACATTCCTAGTCCATCAGATAGGTACATCTGGTGTACTATCCCACTAACTTCTTTTTTTCATTCATTAGAGCTCCAAATATACAATTTTAAATAGTATAGGAGTCTATCAAAATATGTTATATGATTTATCATTCAGCAACAGAAGTAAATGTTTATATATCAATATATACACACATATACATACACATACCTATACATATACATATATATATATATATATATATATATATATATATATATATATATATATATATATATATATATATACACACACATACATACACATACATACATAATTAGTAACTAATCAAATAAACATAACACCTGTAATAATGAATATTCAATTTTCTGAACTTGCTCGAAGCACAAATTTCCAAGATATAAAGTAAATACTTCAATTCAACTCATTAGTTATTTAACACTTTGGTTAGACAAACTTGTAACATGTAATAGCTATTACTGATGATTATCATATCCTAAATCAAACAGACAAACAACATGAATATTATTCTACATATTAAAGGACTGATCAAATAATCCATATCAAAATGTTTAAATCTTGCTCTTATTGTCAGCTGATACTAAAGCTGTGTGTAAAGTTTTCCTAGAGATGTATATGTAGATGTATTCACACATTAATATAACAGAACATTTTTATATACAAGAGTTTTATGTGTATCTAATAGACTAGATACTTAGATTTAATGTTTACTTCTACTAAAATGCTTCATACATACTTTGTTAAGTTCCTGTACCTAAATAAATGTAAAATCAAGAAAAGCTGTTCGGCCCATTTTTGTTACTGTAAGCGATCAGGCTTCTTAAAGAATACACATACTGGTGACCAATCACATCAACTCTCGTACGTTGCTATAGCTACAATAAATATTCAATAGCTAAATACGTACATAACTGCATACAAGAGCTAGAGATTTTAAAAGCTTCTTTTTAACTTCTCGAGAGTGATTTTCCCCACTCAAACTGCTTCCTGAGAGAAAAAAAATCTATGTTTTAAAACATTAACTCATTCCCTATCAGCCTTTATTTAAATAAGGCATGAAGAGTGCCTTCCGAGAGCTTACACACCAGACACTACACACACTGCCTCACTCAGAAATTAACCAACAGTTGCCTTAAGCATCTGATTCCATTCAATCATTGAAACTAAAGCCAAAAACACAATCACCTCTCTTCCACGTCGCCAAACACGGACATCTCTTCAATTTCACATCAATGTTTCCTCATCAATAAAAAATAAAAAAAAAATTAAAAAAAAACCTTTAGTACACCTCGCAGACTACATTTTGCTAAATGCTAGACTCACCCGTCCAATAATCCTCCAGGGGACTTCATCCATAGCCCGCAGCATATCTTAACCCAAAGGAATATAAAATATCAATCATACAAGCCAAACCGGAGATCCCCAGTTGACGGACAAACACCAACATGCCAGTTTGTCACTTCACTTCAATGCAGCCAGGGCCAAGAACAACTCCCCTCCACAACATAAACACTTGACCTTCACCCAAGTTGGACAGAGAGTCCTCCACTCTATTCCAGCGAGACAACAACATCTATATGACAGTTTGTTTCCACTCTAGAGTGGAAAGCCTTTGAACAACCAGATATCCAACAGCAATAACATTCAAAGGATATTACAACATCTATACACCATTACATCACCGCTAAGGGAAATCTCACCCAGTGTCTAATTCACAACAAAGCAATGGGAAAATCTATCAATCATTAATAGTAATTAGGTTAAATATACTATATAACAAAATAAGCATGAAATAATAAATCACTTACCACATAACTATGAAATAATACTTTGCAAGAAGTACTATTAGACTAAAAACTAACTATAGGTATACTTATAATTAACAAATATTTATAGGGAGAAAGGAAATCTAAATAAATAGATAAATAGGTAAATATCTATATATAAAAATAGATAATGAGGCATAAAGCAAGGTGAGAGGGATATCAATATTAGAAATAGATTGTTTAGTTAAAATATAACTTAGATTTATAAATTATATATGAGGTAATAGAAACACATACCTTTTTCTTTTACTCTAGTATTACTTATATGTATGAAATGAAAGTTATGTAACACATTTAGTCCATTTAAAAGTATTTTAGTTATTAGGTATCAGTTGATGCTTTGAGAGACTTCACCGAAGTAGGTAGTTTAGTTTCAGTTTTCTATTTCTTCTTTTTGACATCAGTCCACCTAGTTTTATCAGTAGATCTCTTCAGGGATGGGGATGTCCATTCCATTTCTTCTGGGATGGTTATAATGTTATTATTTTTGAGGAATTGAAAGGCTTCTTCCAGAGTGTTGAAGTTTCTCATCTCACTTAGGTACTGTATCCTTATCTTTGCAGGGAAGGCTATTTGAGCTTTGATATTATTCTGTTTCAGAATTTTTATTAGTGGCCATGCCTATTTCCTCTGTTCAAGAACTTTAGTGGAGTAGTCATTGTCAAATCTTATTAGATGTGGATTATATTTTATTGGACTTTTCCTCCGTGCTGTTTTTAGCACCAGTTCTTTGTCCATAAAGGATACAAATTTTATTATAATTGATCTTGGTGGCATAGAGGCAGAAGAAGAGGATGATTCTGAAATTCTATTTCCCAAAGCATGATGTGCCCTTTCTATGCCAAATGACAAGCCTTCATTAAGATTTAGAATCGCTGGTAACCATAAATTTGGAAAGGAGATAATGTATTTACCCTCTGTATTCTCAGGTAGACCAAAAATCCTGATATTTGATCTTCTCTCCCTATTCTGTAAGTCATCTACTTTGTTGGAGAGCCAGGTGTTTTGTTTCAGGAGAAAATCTGTTTGTGTCTCCTCTTTCATCAATGTCAGATAAAGAAGTTTCAATAGTTGTTAACTTAAGCTGATGCTGCTGAAGCATTTCTTTAAAGACTTCTGTTTGTTTCTGAGAGTTCTCTTTTAGATTTTGGAGATTAACCTTGAAATCATCCATTTTTATAGATAGTTCTTGTAATGTGGTAGTCACCATTTGGAGTTCCTTTTTTAGTGACAGTTCAGAGTGAAAGTTCTTCAGGTTACTCATCTCTTCAGCTGCTGTGTAAAAACTCCTGGGTATTTTGACAGGAAATTTCTTATAAAAACCCACCAAAATTTGTAATTAGTTATTTTAGACTATTAACTAAATATTTTTTAAATTTTGTTAGAAAAACAATGAAATTTCCTGAATTTGATACTAGTTTATGGAGCTCTAAAAAACTGCTGCCTTCAGATAGCCATCTAGGCTCCACCCCTTTTCTTTGTATTTCTGTCTGCTATAACCATATACAAATGCACAGGTAATCTCATATTTTCTCCTTTTCCTATAGTCACAAATTGTGCGATAGAAGGTTACGATTAATTACCTGTTACATCTAATTATGTATGCAAAAATGTATATCTAACCAAGATGAAAACGTTATATATAATGTGGAAAATGAAAATAGACTATACATTGCCTATGTATGTAAATACTGGTATTTTTCTCCAGGGCCTCCTCTGAAAAGGGGTATCTATTCTAGATGGACTTTCCTAGTCGATAAAGATAAATAAATAAATAAAACAAAATAAATAAAGTATATTTAAAATTTGTCATATCTCCATTTTTATTTTTGTTGTATTATTATTTCAAGCATTTTCTTTTTTTGTTTAATTTAGTAATGTATTTCAGTTGGGATGTGACTTTTTTGGTGTGTTTTTTTTTAAGCCATTAACTGTTTTGCTTACTGATTTTGCAATATTTCTGCTTATGATAATCTTCCCTTCTAATTAGCTTTTTCAAGATAAATAACAACAAATATTAGAAAGAAATACTACATTTTGAGAAAGTATCTTGTAGTTTATGTTTTTACTTGTATGTCAGTACCCTTTGACCAACAAATTTACTGAGTGTCCTGAATATGTAACTTATATGCACACTTGCTGTCATCGTTTGTGGATTATGTAAGATTGAGTAAATTATATCTGCCATGTGTAACTTTCAAACTCCATTCAGCTGATAAACCAGCCTCATCAGTTTCTGCATTACATAGATTTTATGTATATTACCTTTCCGGTCTTCAATGCAATCACTTTTCAATATGGAACTCATATTAAGTTGACTCTAGTTCATAGTTTGGTTGGGTTAACATCTTTTCAGCATCTCTTTCTCTTAAAGCTGCTTTATACTAACCTTATAATATACTGTTGTGCTTATTTTACATCAGACATGTCAGTCTCTTCTCTTCTCGGAATGAAGGACTTTCATAGAATCTATTCATATTTGGTGATTGATATAATTCATAGTCTTTAGAAATGCAAAACGGTGCAGTAACTTTAACATTTCCTAAATACCAAGCTGAAAAAAAATTATTTTATTTATGACAATTCAGACTGAGCATTATTAAATTGCAGTTTTGTTGATAGCATGCTTAATCAACAGTTTCAGTAGAAATCAGAAAACACTGAGTTAGGCAGACATCTGCACAGTTTGTCAGAAATTACAATTTATTTCCTGAATATGTTATATGGTGCTCTAAAATGTTTTCTTTTAACATTTAGAGGTCTATTGCTAGGAATTCTTAGGATGCAGTGAAAGTTAAAGGGCTGATGAATCACCTGCAGTCTATTATGCACACTTACCTTAGCAATAAAACAGCTGCTGTGAGGATCGTCTATGATCTTCTATTGGCTAAAACCAGTGGTATTATTCTGTGTTGGTTTTCCTGGATCTTTAAGTGCCATTTGATACTATGGACCATTGCAAATTGACATGCTGGTTACAAACTTATTCTGGTACCCTGGTACAGTTTTAAGTGTTTCATTTCTTGTCTCTCTAAAACTCTGCTCAGGGATTAATTCCTTTTCTGCATTCCCATTGACATGTTGGGTAACACAAGGATCAGTCTTTGGCCTTTTATTGTTTATGATATAAATACTCTTACTGGGAGTTCTGCTACGGAAGAAAGGTTTAGCATATCATAGATATGCTAATGACAGTTAAATGTACCTCTCCTTTCCATAGGATGATATCCTGAGTGATTATTCACTGGCTGGTGATCTAGAAGCCATGTATTCTTAGGTCATTCATAATAGGTTGAAACTAAACTTCACCAAGACTAAGGCTTTGGCATTTCATTCAACTCTAAAGAAATCATCTGCTCTCCATATTCTACTGTTATACGATGGCAATAGGCTTGAATATATAGATAAGCTGTGTAATCTAAGTGCAGTATTGTGTCAGCCATAGTCAGGTCCTCAAGGTTTTTTTTTTTTATCTGCAAAGCATATCTAAGATTGAGCACCAATTAACTAAAGATTTTTTCAGTTGGTACTTTCTAACACTGAGTTCAAACACTAACGGATGGTGCAGACGTCTGCTGCAAAGTTACTAGTTGGTATATCTCATTAGCAACATATAAGCCCTTTTCTGTGCAACTTAAATTGGCTTCATGTTCATTGCAGAATCATCTAGAAGTTCTTAGTGTACCTACTCATTGCTGACATGGGTCCCTTATACCTGAAGGAGCTAGTAGTTGCCTACCATCCTACTCAGGTTTTACATTTGGCCCCTGAGGGGCACCTGGAAATTGCACAGGTACATTTTGATACTTTGGGATTCTATTACTTTTTTTATAAAGCTCCTCACCTGTATCATCTCTTGCCACAGTAGCTTTGGAATTGTCCACTGATGGCTGTCTTTCAGGGGTGCCCTTAAAATGTATCTGTCTGAACTGTTTATGAAAAGATGGGATCATAACAACTCCTGCAGTATCCATTTAGAATCATATCTGTAATTATGTTTTATATTTGTGAATTTGCTTCAGTGTTATTTGAACTATTTACTGAGGTTAAGGTGCTTGGAGTTAAAACATCTTAATAAAAGTGAAGTTGAAATTGAAGATTAAGTTATTATGCTTTATATTAGCTATTTCCTATTCTGTATTTTCTTTCTTCTAAAACAGAGTGGCCACTATAGTGGTTTTACAATTTATAACAATCTCTTTAGAATACTAGGAACCCTTAACTGAACTATAGAAGTCTGTAAAATGACTCTATGCATTTGAGTATGGCTTTCATTTAATTTTCTTCAAGTTGCATTTCATATTTGTAAGACTGCAATAAAGAAGATTTATTGACTTCTTAAATGGCCAAAATCAATGTTATTGACTGCATGTAAAAAAAACAGAAGAATATGAAGTTATGATTTCTTTTAATATTATACTACCAGGCTATAAAATATTTTATTTTAAGAACTTATTTAATCTCCTTAATTCTGGATGAACTTAGCTTTTGAAGTTATTATTTATAAGCATAATATAGTCAGAAGGAGGATTTATAATATATCTTCTTAGACTATTTGACTAGCATAATTTATGAAGCTGTGTTCTTTTTGGAATAAGTGTTTGTAGTTTGCAAAGTTTTCTGTGGGGAAATTATATAGCAAAATATTTGTCCATCATGCACTGAAAGAAACCTAATAAAATGACTAGCCATCTGTCAGAAACATTATTCATTCTTATCTTTTATAGTTATCTATAAAATATATCAGAAAATTAACCACCTTCAAATCAGGAAAAGTCTTTCAGCAATGGTTTAGATATATAAAGCACTGCATAGATTGAATTTGGTTTGTATTTTAGAATAAATATTTGATTTTGTATTTTTCTTCCAACAAGATGCATTTAACTCACTTCTAAATAACTATTGTTATTAAAAAGGGTGCTTTATAGTTGTCTTTACTAGGACTATATCACCAGTTTATTAGTAGTGAGATAAGTAGATGTTTTACTGAATGTTTCTCAGACCCACCATGCAGCCTCTGAGCTCCTGGAATTATATTACACCCAATCAGTGAGAAGACCATTGGCATTATACAGGGTCTGTTCAGTTTTTGATATCAAAGATGGCAATTCAGCCAACTGAAAGGAAATCCTGAAATGAACTATTATAACTAGAAAGCCCCTGTATTCCCTTTAATATGGGGAGTGTAGCAAATGGGGGAAACCAGAAGAAGCTGAAAACTGAGATAGAAGGGAAAATAATGGAACATGTTAACAGCTTTGTGCATCTTGGAGGGCTAGTTGAGGAAAAGGGAGGTCTGAATGAGGAGGTCAAAGCTAAAATCAAAGCGGCTGCAATCAACTGGCAGAGAATGTCATGTGTAGTGTATGACAGAAGGATGCCAAAAAAACTAAAAAATAAGGCGTACAATACAGTGGTGCAACCAATACTACTGTATGGTACAGAAACCTTAGCATTAAAGGCAGAGCAGTTAAGGAAGCTAGAGCTGATGGAGAAGAAGTGTCTGAGATAGGAGGTAAGATATACACTGCAGGACAGGCGAAGAAATGAGGACATAAGAGCAGAAGCGAATGTAGCTCCAAATCCACAAAAGGTCAAAGAGAACAGATTATGGTGGTTTGAACACATGTGCATAAAATCAGAAGACAGTCTGGTGAAGAAGATTTGGGGCAGACAGGAAGAAGGAGAGCTGGAGTAATGGTGTGAGAAAAGACCTGCGATAGTCAGGCATGAGTGTCAAAGAAGGTGGGAGAGAGGCACTGAATAGAGAGAGATGGTGGCAATTAATGCAACACCCTGATCGCATGTAGTAAATAGGAAAAAGGGGGTTGTTGATGATGATGATGAGGAGTGTTATTTTGAGAATATTGTATCTAACAGCAGTGGGAGTACTCCAGCTAACCTAAATTTCAGATGTATTATGCATTCCATTTAATTTGCACTTACTATTCTAATCTTTTTTTATGACTCACAGTTACAGTCCATCACATTTCAGTGCACAGCCATCATTTATTCACTTATTTATTTACTTGCATTCTTGCACACTTCTTTATGTTTTGGTACCATGTTTTCCTGAATTACAAGCCCTTTTTCAGTGGAGGCCTATGGAAAAAAAGCTTCATTCTTACGAATAGTATGTATAAAGGCTGTAAAATAAGCTCAGAGAAATCAATTGCTGGAAAGTCATTAATTTATCGATTACTGTAAGAATGCTGGTAATATTATCAAGGTATTAGAATTAGGTGCCTACAAGAAAAAGACAGGATTATGTGTTTTCTTAATGTGTTACATGGCTTTAGCAGGAACAGCCTTTTCCAAGTTTCATGAAATACTTGCTATTATGTCCTCAAAATGTGCAGAACCTAAACATGAAGAAATGTTTTAAGATGTATATGTTTTTTTTACTTTTAGCAACAGACTCACCAACTCACAGAAGAAATAAGGTCCCTGATGCTACTTTAAAATGACCATAGATTAAATCTACAGATGTAGCAAAGTAAAACATGTCCCCTTTATTAGTAAAATATCAACAAAACTGAGGGATGTTTACCTCTGAAATTAATTACCAAGGACAAACAGATCATCATATATAAGCAATGGAAAGTATCTGAAATATTATAAGTAGATGCATAAAAAGGCCATTCTCTAAATGTACAGACATAACTAGTAGAAAATGATGTTCATAGGTAGGTACTAGGCTATCAGCCCTGGGGCCTATATAAGCCTAGCCAAAAATGTCTAAATATTTTTCTTATTGAGACACACAATAGAATCATAGAATCATAGAAAATCAAAGGCAGCTAGGCCCTTTGACAATATATGCCTTGCCAGTACCCTTCTAGACCTTTCCTTGTTTTTCAAGGAGCAAAGGGCTAATCATTCTACGGATGAATTTGTGAATACCCATACATTAGTCAAACTACTTTTTGAACAAAAATAGGGTGTCACATTGCTTAATTTGTAGCACAAGTTTGCTGTAGAGAAGTTTTATGTGTTGCATGACAAACCTACCTCTTCACCATGTTTTGTTTATTTGCTAAAGCAAGTTTAGATACCTAGTCCTGGTGTTAGTGGGGTCGCTTGTTTTGTGGAGATATAAAAGATCTTGGACTGTTGGACTCCTAATAGCCCAAAAGGCAAGGCATTATTCCCCATTAAGAGTCTATAGAACATTGAATAAAGAAGCAGATGTGTCAACCTGCCTGGTAGCTTTTCTCTCTCTCTTGTAAGTCAGTTTTCTTTTTACTTAGGCACTTCTGGGATCTTTCCAGTTGCTTGATATGCCTAGCAAGATATACCACAAGGAACACTGCATTCAAAAATACGTCTGATCAATGCAGACTATAGAGGTGTAAGAACTTTAATCTAGATAAAATACATTTTCCAATCGGATGAGCAATACCTAAACATCTAAAGATTTCCTAACCACTGTTGCAATCTGATGGTCAAAGACAATGAACTCATTTACCCATGTTCCAATGTCTGTCACCACATTTTCTTCTTGAAGTGGGGTACTATCTATACCAAATGATAGATGAAAGAATTGCTTACCAAATACAATGATATTGTACTTTTTAGCATTTAGCTTTAACCTGTTTTTTGAGCACGACTTGTTGCAATGTAGCAATATACGATTTCCCTTAGGAGCGTCTGCATGTCAGAGGAGAGATGAAGATGATAACATATTTGCATTCATCCAGAAACTTAGATAGCAAGAGATTACCAATGGTAATTTGGAGATTTGTGAAGTAGATACCAAATAATGGGGATCTAGCATGGAAGAACACCGCTGGTCACCTTAATGTTTGCTGAGAATGCACTTGCCACCCTCACTATGTGGGCTCTATCCCAAAACCAATTTGCTAGCCACCTTACTACAAAGGAGTCAGGTTGGAGATCATTCAGCTTGTTTATTATGTTAGCAT
Organism: Protopterus annectens; assembly: GCF_019279795.1. Lineage (NCBI taxonomy): Eukaryota > Metazoa > Chordata > Ceratodontiformes > Protopteridae > Protopterus > Protopterus annectens. The sequence goes on along the minus strand of NC_056725.1, from coordinate 1,943,885,260 downwards.
GTGGAATGGTATCAAAATCCTTAGCCAGCTCTTGTAAACCTGTCTGGATAACATGTCCACTGTCCATAGGGTGTATTACTCTGAAAAAGAAGTGGACCAGATTCATAAAATATGATATACCATGAACAAAACTAAACTGCTGGGGTAACACTTGCAAGATTCTTGATATTATAGTTAATTTGCTCAGTTATGGTACATTCCATGGCTTTGCAGATAGACTAGTCAGGCCAATGAGTCTGAACATTCCAGGGTCAGGGGAGGGTTTAGCTTTGTGAAGCAGCACCACAACAGCTGTGCTTCATACTTCAGGTACAAAACCAGTGGCTAAGCTCATGCTGAATACCTGTATGAATGGGCCCTCAGTGGAAATGGTTTGCACTGTTTGTCAGGCAGCTGTGTAAATTATCAGACCCCATAGATTAAGTATTTTTCATTTTGGAGTGTACATTTAATAAATGTTCCTCATTTATGATGGGGAGTTGAGATTCTGTGGGATATGTGGGCTTTCTATAGTTGTCTTGATGGTGAAATTTGAACTGAATTTGTTTGGTAGTATGTTGGGTCTCCCTACGGGATCTGAGTAAGTAGTACCATTTTGGATAAGATCTGAGTAATGTTGGGTATCATTCCTTAGTTTCCTAACATAACTAAATGATTTGTAATTGTCTTTAGCACCTGATGCTAGTCTTGAGTTATTTCAAAATGGCTAGTTTTTGTAGTATAAGAGGGGAAAATAAATAAAGATAAAATGAGTAAGAATAGTTCCCACTATCTAAGACAGTACTTGGACTCAATTCTAATTAACTGACGGTGCAAGAATACAGCTACAGTCTCTTAGTAGGTGTGGGAAGGAATAGGTTTCTTAATAAAGAAGTTCAGCCTACATCTATCTAGGACAGCATTGCATGGCACTGCATAGACTGGTGGCCAGCATTGTTTATCCCAGTAGGGAAAACAAGGAATCAATGGAAATTAGCTAGGAATTCAGCTAAAAATGCCTTCTTCCTGAGTATAGTATCCATTTAATTCTCTGCCACAGAACCACTAACACAGGTTTTTAGAAGCTAGCTCATGACCAAAAACTAGCTGGAAAACATAAAAGACAGTAGCAAAATTTAGAAAAAAGCAAAGAAAAGCACTAATTCATATATCAGAAATCTTATGCAGTGCAGTAACAGCTAGGCCATTGTATAAACACAGTATAAAAACAGTATTTTTAAAACTAAACAGTAAAAATGTGTAAAACTGGATAAAATAGCACTTAAACTGTATAAATCACTAGGCAGCTATAAGTGCAACAGAAAACAGTACTTTCCTGCTTTTTACAAGAAGAGTCAGCTAAAAATGCCAACTTTCATAATTTTAGACTACTGCCTTTTAGAGCCTTTAAGCTAAGACAACAAGCAGGCTGTAGGGGAAAAAAACAAAGAACCAATAGAAAATTAGCTAGAAATTCAAAACATACCTACTTACAGAATACATTAGCAGTTCAATTATCTGCCATAAACCTCCTACTATTGGGTCTTAGAAGCTAACACCTGACTAAAAAATAGCTGGAAAACTTTTATGACAGCAGCAATATCTAGGAAAAGCCAAGAAAAATACAAAATCAGAAAGTAGCAACACTTTATCAATGCAATAACAGATAGTCTTCAAGACAGCAGCAATATTTAGGAAAAGCCAAGAAAAACAGAACATCAGATAGTAGTAACACTTTAAGAATGCAATAACAGACAGGCTTCTGTATAAATATAACACTTTTTAACCTAACAATAGAAATGTATAATAAAAATGAATCAAATATCACTTAAACTTTACAATTCGCTAGACAGCTCTAAAAGTAATAGAAAACAATACTTCCCTTTTCTTTAGATGAGGAATCAGTTCAAAATGCCTGTTTTAGTTATTTCAAACCTTATGCTCTGTGCTCTGCCTGTTGGAACCTTTAAATTAAGAATTCGGTACTTTTCCGTTAACCCCCTACCATGCGTCTCGCCATTTTCGTTGAGCGCAATGAAGACTGAAAGGTCCCTGACAGGCTCACAAAATGCTATGCTGATAATTTCTGCAAATGTGTTTGTTATGTTACCTTCACAGAGGTGAACTGCACTGGAAAGTCTACAGAGCCGAAAACATTGTTGTAATACACAAGATTGTATGCGTGCTTTTGTTTAAACAGCTTAAATATATCATACCATTTAGCAAAGCTTCCCCATGTTAGAAGTACCCTAGGAACATTATAGGGGGGTGACTTGAGTTGCACAGATGCACACATTTGCATATGGGTAGGGAAGCTGGGTGTGGGAGAGTGCGGAGTGGGGCATTTTGATTTTAAAAAGCTGTGTAGTATATATGATTCATGGCATAGCGCTCAACCTGTCCCTAATTTTGCTTCATATGTTACCTCTTCCCTTGTAAAATGATCATGTTCTGGTAAATCGTGAGGCTTACAGTCAGCCAATAATGCCAAACATTACAGTTTCATACTTTTGTTGTTAAGAAAATGCACGTTGAAGCAAAACAAGTTGTTTGATTAATGCTATGCTTTTCAGGAAGACGGCGAGATGTTTGGTAGGAGTTTAACGGAAAAGTACCAAGAATTCTGTAAACATTGATTTAAATTAAACCTATTCTCATGGGCACTGGAAAGCAACTGAGATGAAAATATTTAACATCATAAATGTGGAAAAGCACACGTGCATATTTATGGCAAGTAGTTATTAGCTATGTTTTATCAGGTAAATAGTCTAAATGAAAAATGGCCACAATATACAGAAAGAAAGCAAAATAATTATTTATTCGATTTGCTTGCTTGGTGGCTGTTGCTCCTTTTTCAAGATGGGAGACATTGCTAAAAGGTAAGAATGATTTCATTATATTCTTAATACTGATGAAGTCTTACAGAGGTTAGGTGTGCTTGCCTTTCTTCTACAATGGAGTAGTACATAGTAATCTGAGTGATATTTAACATCACTTAAAGTGATTGAGGAATGCACATTGTTTAGAGCAGACATGAGATATGTACTTTTGTTATAAATGTAAAAATAAATACTGATTAATTATTAGTTTCTGTTTAATTGTCTGGTCACCTGCAGTTGCTTATGAACAAAATTTGGTTAACCGTGTAAAATTATTTATAGAGTACATTAATAGATTTGGGAGCAACTAAAACTATTCAGTGCACTGTTCTGAATGGGAGAAAAAGGAAAGTGTACTTAAGTGATGTAGATAAGTGATCTAAGAAACCTGCAGTGATCATTTATTTTCATTGGACTTGAGCACCTCATAATGCGCATATCATTCCTTTTCCTATGATCCTCTAATTTTGCAATAACAGATTGTAACTCATCGGCTTGACATAATAGCTGCTCCCGACACTGTGTTCAGAATATTTTGTTATTTTGTCTTACAGGGAAAGAGTAACATCACTATCTTTTGCTTTAGTTTTAACACTTTCTGTTTGCAGAATCATCTTTTACTGGTGCTGGAAGTTATTTACTGTAGTGCCTACAATTGGACAGTTGCAATTTTTGATAATTGTGTGTCTAATGTTAAAACTTTTGAGTAAAATGAATCCATTTTGTTAGGTGAATCCTTTTTGCTAGATGCCTGCCTTTGATTTGCAGATCATTTAAAGTGTTTTATATTGTTTTCTTTGTATAACTATATAAAAATATATCAATATATATATATATATATATATATATATATATATATATATATAGAGAGAGAGAGAGAGAGAGAGAAAGAGATAAAACCCTAGTGATACTCTATGATATACTCTACACACCATGGCCACTACAGATCGGGGTAATTAGAAATTCTTCAGAGCAGTGACCTCTTGTACTCAGCTGCTTTTTTTCAGTGAAATAATTAAAAGCATGATTTGTCCAAAGTGACACCACCCATTTTGACTACTGTTCTACAAAGGCATAGATATAGGTTCATATGTCCATAGGAGATTACTACCTTAACAGTTTATGAGCCCTTACAAGCCTAGCCATTATCACCAAAGTTATGCCTGATTTTCGATCTCTAAGGGATAGAGCATGGTTTAGGTTTGTGCCTATGCCTTTGAGTATTTTACAGACTGACCCATCCATAAAGGACTTGGGACATTGGCACCACCCCAAGAGTGAATTAATAATTCTCCATGCATTGATCCAAAGTGTGTGTTGAAGAGGGTCAGGGCTCAGCTCTGCTTGATGTAAATAGGAATCCTATCCCAGAGAAGGAGTACTCTCTCCAACACATATCGGTCTCTCTAGCATATTTTGCTCATGTCACAGACAAGATTTATATCCCTAGATTTGGTTAACCTCATTCAGTTTTTATTTTGCATATGTGTAACACTGCCATCAAGGCTGGATTTGTGAGTGCCATGAAGGTTAGACCTACATCACCCCTTAATAGTTGGAGCCACTGCCCATTTACAGCAAATATATGATGTAGGACACATACAAAAGGGGAGTAGAATAGTTTGAAGTGCACCATCTTAGCATTAGAAAGTGCAGAACAAGTAAACTATTAAAACAGCAGAAGTAAAGTAATAATTACTAAAGCGACAACAACAACTCTTTGAAAGGGAAATAAAATGTACCATTGAGAAGAACATTAAGAAGCCTGTTGTATTAGTAACAAAGAGAAGTATTTCTTGCACATGGGTTAAAATTCATGACACTGACTTCAGTCAAAATGTGTAGGGTCAGAAATGGTACAGGAGGACTCAGGAAATTTGTAGAACTGGTACAATGCACTTACCTTGTGCAGTAGGGGCAAGTAGCATGTTGGGTAAGTTTTTGATCTGTAGCTTATCTGTGTGGCCTTGCAATCCATATTTGTTATTAATCTGTATCCCTGAGGCATCTCTGTACTAGAAGGCAATGCAGTTTTTGGTAATCTTAAAAAAAAAACAAGGCAGAAAAATATAGTCTCATAAGCACATCACACTGCCTGGAAATATAGAAAATAATCGAGTCTTACAACTTCAGTAGTGTACATACAAAACCATGGTAGATCTGTTTTGTAATGCTTTTATGAGTGAAGACATTATTGAGTACAATGCCCCCTTCGACATGTACCTTGCCAAGCACATGTAGCAGTTAGGGAGACCACAGAGGTTCCTGACCAGGAAACCCAGGGTCTGAAACATCTATCCTATACAGATAGGGTAAAGGCACCATCCCTCTACTCAGTCTCATACAGACTGCTCAGAGGTGACCTGTTTCTGGCATAGAAGGTCATCTCATACTCAGCCTTGATGGAGTGTCTGCATAGCCGTAAGACAAACTCCACTTGAGCAACCCACACACACAAGGCCTTAACCTGGTCTGTGATATTAGTAAAACTTGTTGGCGGGATAGATTTGTATTCCAAAGACTCCCCCGTCTGTGCAATAGACTCCCTCTCCATGACAAGGAGGGTACCTCTCTATCCCTCTTGAAGAGGAACCTGGACTACTGGATGGGAAATAGAAAATACACCCCCGGGAACCCACCTGTGTCCCGGCTGGACAGGTGAAACAGGTGCTGACTGTGAGGGAACATGGGTGAAATTCTTGCCTAGGCTTATAAGAGCCTCCAGGCCAATAGCCTAGTATCATCCTATGAACCTAGGAACCTATGACAAAGTTTTAGATTCAGCATCCAAGAAAGCAGTGCTGCTTTTAATCTTATTTTGTATTTACGTATTTATAATAGTGAAATGATGAGGTATTTAGTAAAAAAAATGTAACAGCTCATGCAGCACTGAGGTACATGTTTGAAAATTACAGGATACAAGCCAAGCAGATGCAAATGTTATAATATTTATTGCACTCTTCTGATAGCAGTCAGTTAGCTCAGGAGAATGAAAATGCAGTATTGGAATGATTAAAAAAATATGTGATAGTTAGAAGACCCAGTCATACCTAGTATAATTACAGTTCTGGCATGAAAGTTTACTTATTCAGTATATTACTACAACTGTAAACAATAAAACTCAGTGAGATTCTGAAGCAAATGATGTCTCTTTCCAAGGAAATATATTGGAATATTTTTTCTAACTAATGACATATATCTATATCTACATATATATTTATATCTATCTACATCTATAACAAACTCTATATATATATATATATATATATATATATATATATATATATATATATACATATGCACGCACACACACACACACACACACACACACACACACACACACACACACACACACACACACACACACAAATACATATACGTGTATAGCGATAGAGATCAAGAGAGACAGTGAAAGATAAAGTGAGCAATTTTAGAGGCAATGTTCACTAGATATTTCTAGGGATTCTATGATACATTGTTTGCAGTACTGAGAATGAAACATTTAATTGAACGCGCAGAAGTGCTGAGCAGTGCAGCTATTTACTAGTGGAAGCTGTAATTCTTTTGAAGATGTGTACCACATGTACTTCCAAGGTGTTGAATAGGTAGTTGTGTTAATAAAAGCTTATGTGCCCCTATGGGATTGCTTCAAAAGTAAGATGCAATATTTTCACCTTGCTTTGATCAGAATAATTTCTGTGAACTAGGATCACAAAGTCAACCAAACATCATGCCCAATATGCATTGCAGGTGAAGAAAATGCTTATATTTATTCATGTGTATGCCTTAGGGTAATTGTAAAATCTTTACAATGTAGAGAAAGTGGTTCCTAATGCCATGCTTTCTGAAGTATATTTAGATATATCTGTGTATGCCAACCATCTTATCCTGGAAATTGCAGCCCCATGGTTTAAATAATACATTTGGAATCCTTTGAAATGTTAACACCTAGTAGTGTTTCACATTTAACCATGCATGCTCTGTGGCATTCTGATACTTCTGTCATGGAAAATGGCATGAATGTGACATATATCACTTTTTTCACTCAAAGTCTTTATGCTTCTATAGAAGTCACAAGATGTCACTGAATATCCTTAAACCAGTGCAAATGTACTGTGCTTGCTGAGTTAAGGAAAGTGTCTGCAAAAGAAATGTCATTTGATTTGTTTCCATGAAAAATGGTGCAGTCATTTTCAGTTAAACCTTAAAGCACATTATACAATGACCCCCCCATTAATATTCCAAAACGTGCATGCTGATTGGTTAGCGTGCATGTTGTAAATCAGAGTTATACTAATGGAAAAAGGTGTGGTCGCCCGGACTTTTTCCATTAGTATAACTTTTTTTTTTACAGCAATGGAGAATGCAAGATCTCCATTGCTTTTTACACACTGTCTCGCTATGTTAAATGAGTTTAACATAGCGAAACAGCTTTAAAAAAAGTAACGGAGATCTTCCTATCTCTGTTGCTTTTTTTAAAGGTGTCTCGCTATGTTAAATGGGTTTAACATAGCGAGACAGCTTTAAAAAAGGCAACGGAGAATCTCTGTTGCTTTTTTAAAGCTGTCTCGCTATGTTAAACTCCTTTAACATAGTGAGACACTTTGTAAAAAGCAACGGAGATCTTGCTTTCTCCGTTGCTTCCGCCCACAGCTCTGATGTACTGCGTAAGCATACGCATGCGCAGTACATCAGAACTGCCGCAGAATACCAGACAGCTGTGGAAGGGCAGCAAAGAGGCATTATACAATGCCATTATTTAAGAAAAGTCATTATTTTTTTTCTTAAATAATGTCATTGTATAATAGCAATAACCCACTTCTGGGTGTGGGTAATACTGGATTTACCCACGGTTGTCTTTGTTTGGCCACTCGGGCTTCACCCTCATGACCAAACCACACCAACCTTGGATAAACCCAGCATTACCCACACCCAGGCGTGGGTTATTGCTATAGTATTTAATTCTTTATGCCTCAAATGAGTAAATATGCTATATTATCTATTTTCTATTGAGAAGTCTTGCTAGCTTGATTTTATTCCTTTTACTTTTCCTGTTTTGCTAAATGAAGACAAATATTTGGAATATAAAATAATTGCTTCTATAAAAAGTGTTGTCATGAACAAATCATAAACAATCTCTCACTAATAAGGATATTTTATTTTCAGAATGAAAAAATAAAATAATTTTCCTTAAGCTGACATTGGCATTTCACCTGTTTTCACTTTCTCACTAGATTGTGTTAAAATGTATTCCACGCTACGCATGTAGGTCTGTTGTGTTGAAAGAGTATATATGTTGTAATAACAGTCAAGTAAAGAGCCGTTTAATTATTTATCTTAATGAAAAGCAGCTAGTTAAAATTTATGAAAATCTGATTTGGAAAATGCATGACTGACCGTCAGCTAACAAAACCAGCACTTTGGTTTTCATAGTATGCAATTTTTTCCATGAGGTCTCATGAAACAGATCTTTAAACATTTTCTCATTCTTCTGCTAGAAATAACTTACATTCTGAAATTGTTATATCATACAACACACTTCAAGAACCATCACCTCTTAGGTAAATATGACACTAAATTATTAACAGAAAATAACATGGCAGATGGCCAACTTGGGCATTACAACTTATTACATAATCAAAGTGTATTTCTATTGACTTCTGTAATAAGTCACTCTTCTTGTATTCTGAATATTGTGGGGATGTACCATGTCAGACTTCACAATGCCCAGAAATAATGCTATCCCGGTAATGAGAAATGTGAAAATGGATACTGGTTAGGTTAGAATTCTTGCTTCTCAGTGAAGTAAATGGCCCATTGTGTGCATTATTGTTATATAAGGTGTTGTGTCATCATAAAAATCATAATGTACCCATTAACGCTCACACCATCAAGTAGATTATACAATATAGCCCTGCACTGAAGAGAACAGCATTCATTTTATTTATTTCCACTTCCTTTTTTTCATTAGCAGCTCACATAAGAATGTTCACAATAAAACTTTTAATGAATTCAGATATGATATGCATAATGGCACACATGAGTTTTTAAAATGAATCATAATAATCACCCAACATTAAAAAAAAAAGTTGCTGTTAGCATAAAAACATTGATGAACACATGTATAAGTAGTAGGCAAATATTGGATTACACGCACACACACATACATGTGCGAGCCCAAACACACACATACTTATATCTAGAAACAGACAAAAATAGATCAACTGCTAGACAGAAACAGAGCCAATACTAGGTATGTTCTTTTTAATGAAAAAACCTATACAGTTTGACAGATCATGGTTAAATTTCTCCATTTGGTATGGTCCTTTACTTGCACAGCTTCTGGTTGGTGATGAAACTGTCAAAAATGAAAAGAAAATGTATAGATGTCCGTAGGTAAGTGTGAAGAAGACAAATACATCATCCGTAGGTAAGTGCGAAGAAGACAAATACATCACATATGTACATGAGGCAACAAAATAGGGCATGAAAATGAGATATAAAATAATCATGACCGTGGAAACCAATAGTCATGGGAAACGCTACATGAACTGAATATAAATTCGTAATAATGTCAATAAAACAAAGACAACTTTGATAACTTCTCCACAAACATAAAATATGGAATGTATGGCTTAGCAGCCTTGTCAAATGGCGGTTTACACAAATAATATAAACAAATAAATATATAACTGATCAGAAAATATGTGCTTTAAACAACTTCTTAAATCCAAGTCCAAGCCTGTACTTAGTGTGTACCCTTAACACTGTTAGCAGAATCAGATTATGGGAGTGTAAGGAATGAGGTCTGCGACAGAGGACAAGTTTTATGGGCTAGATATGGGATGCAGTCATATAATAGCATGCTTTTTAAGTTGTTTTTGAAGTCTCATTTTTTTCATATCTAACACTGACTGAACACTGAATCACAAGACCAGATGACAACATTACAGCAATGTTGGGCATGTGGTTGCCTCTTGCTAAGACTGCAGATGTTCTCATTGAGGAGGGAACAAAATCTTTTTCTGCAAAGATGCAAGTTTTGGGATTAATGCAGCAGTATGTTATATGTGTTGTATTATTTGAACTGACTGTAAATGTTGCATTGCAAATGTGCAGTGGTAACCCCATTATGCAAATGTCTTCCACGGATTAATTCTCAGCTGTTTCCATGCAAAGATTTTGATTATCTATTAAACTTTATTGAGTCATTGTCTTCACTGAAGGCCATGATTATTGCCAGTGCTGCAGATGTATTAGAGCAATCCTTGCTAGTATTCATTTCTTGCAAACCTCTATATGAATACTGTCCAAAGATTCTGCTACCTGTTTCTGAAAGTCTTTCTAGGAACCCACTTTTCACATATGTCTGATTAGTGGTAGCCCAAGTAAATGTTAAAGATTTCACAGCAACCCTTGAAGAAATATTTATTTTGATAATACATCATTAAAAATTCAAAATATAGCAAAGAAATGAATATATGTTTCAATAAAAAAAAATCTATAAAGCAAATCAAAAAAATAATCTGAATTATGTTCATTCTTACATTTCATCATTCATAGTGTAATATAAAAACAAATACACAAAGGAAGAAAGCAATATTTTCCAGATATGTCACTGCTTTCTAGCTTCATCATGCTTCTAAGCAAATACATCTTGCTCTCCTTTTCCACAGCCACATCTTCTTTACACTTGTACCTTAACAGGTGTTTATCGCTGTCTCTCATTCCAGTCTAAACTCTCCTGCCTTTTCTTCACAACAGTTCTTTTACAGTTCATACTACTATATTTGGTGTCAAAACACCAAACAACTGGCAGCTTGAAAAAAGAATAGGGCCCCAGAGATTCCATATTTCAGGAAACAAACATTAACTCACAATGTCTATGTGCTGATATGATTTAGAAGTAGAACACTTGGTCACCCACCTAATGTTCACCTAACCCTCCCAGAATGTATGCAGTGTGAAAAATAAGAGCCCTTTGATCTCCACTGTAGCAACTCGACACAACATCCTTGCTACAAAAACACCTTTATGACAGGCATTTACATTTAACTTCTTAAGAGAATCTAGTCAATCAAAACCATAACTACTTTGGAACTGCCTTGTCTTGTAATCTTTTGAGTGGCCATCTTGCCTAACGATATCTGAATCACCCTGATCTGCCTTGTGCCCTGTCTCTGTAACTTATTCTGCCTGTATCTCTGCATATTTGGTTGCAATTAGCTTCAGCATGTAACTTTTAACCTGAGACATTCTAGTCCTATCACCCTCATATGTTCCCTATATGTGTGATATAAATTCAGTAACAACAGCTACAGTCTATGACTTCTGCAGCCCTTTCATAGCCTTGCTTTAAAGCATGAGCACCAATATAAATATTTCCTTAAACAAACTCTTGCACATGTTATTTTACCCCACTCCATAACAGTAGTATGTTTTTAACCTTTCCTTCTGCTTAACTTATTTGTTTTGCCTGTTGGAGAAAATAAGACCCAAAATCAGAGCTGCCTTGAATTAACATAGTACCCCCTTTTTAGCCTGTCCCTTTTCAGCCCTATTTATTATTTCTGGGTTTTATACTAGCCCTTTAGAGCATGATTGACTTGAAATTATGCATTTCCTCTCTTTATAATCAAAATGTCTGTTGTAATGCCAATTTTCTGTTTATGAATATTTTCATTCACCTGGTCTGTGACTGCATATTGTCAGTTCTGATCAGTGTACTACTGATAAACATATTTAAATACATAAAATAAAAATTCCAAAAAGATCTTCAGCACTGATATAATTTCGCTACTACAGTAGGACTATGGCCATACAATTTTCTTGGAAAATATCCACTTGCATTTAATTTGCATACTACTGGTCCACTGGGAACAAAACCACCTTTTCAGTTTGAAAGTCGCTTCTCACAATATAATCCTCACTTTTCATTATTGGATTTGTGCCAGAGGTAAAAGACATAGACTTCAGTGCTCAATGGAGCTAAGGGTGGGTGGGATAGATACTGAATGATGACAAGGCAGTACTTTTTCAGACCACTCTGGAATCTCCTGACAACCATTAATACTACTTGGGTTCTTGTTGGTCCAGTGAAGGTAACAACAGTACAGTATATCTGAGGTCTTCTGTTTGAGTCCCAGACAATATCACTTGCTATCCTTTCACTTTTATGAGTCACTACTCAGCATAACTAATGTATAGACATCCCATTTCCTTGTTTATTCCAAAAATGGGAATTACTGCATCTCTGCAGGATTTCCACCTCTCATGATATTCTGTAGATAGAACTCACTGGCAACCAAACCATAACTATTTAAAGCACCTGTTTTTCCTTGTTTCTGGGCATTCATAGTATACATAAATGTATAAACTAGTACTAGAGTAGCCAATGCATGAGTATTTATAAGAATATGTAACCAAACCTCTTATCATATTCACATGCTCACAGTTAACTTCATTTGTAGTAAATTTCTATACACAAAGTAGCACAAAACGTTTTTGCTTTGCAACAATTTTCCCCATGTATACCTTCTGGCAGAGCACTAAGTCAATAAAATATTCACCAGTGCAAAACACTGAAAGTTAAATAATTAAGTATGCATCTGCTGAAATGCAGAAAAGAAAAATAAAGAAAATATGTCTACAAAGTTGCATGAGTCTAATATGTTTGCAAAGTTATATTATGCTTTTCTTTTCATCATACAAACAATGTATCTTTTAGACACTGACTGCATTTGTCAAATAGAAGTCAGCATGGCTTTTGTGAAGTTCTTTAATGGCAATATTCTACATTGCATTCCTTAAACACGGCTTTAATGTCTTACATATCCTATTACCACAGGCTTGAGATGAGATGCAGTAATTCACTGAATGGATAAAGCGGGATGTCAAAGAACTTTTTGCTTCTTCTGTTGTGCTTATATGAATTCTCAGTTTGTGTTCTGGTTTCACTCTCAGTATCAGATGCTGAGAAATTCTGCTGTACTATAACTCTGTAGTGTACAACTGTAAACTGTTACCTGAATTTTGAAACTACAAAACACGTTTGTTAAGCGTTTGCATGCTAACTACATTTATATTTGTTTCCTGAATTTATTTTGAAACTATAATGCACATTTCTTACACTTGTGTGTTACCTGAATTTTGAAACTGTAAAACACATTTGTTTGCTTGCAAAAATGTGTAAGTGTTTAAATGTCACCTGAATTTCAAAACTATAAAACATTGAACATTTGCACACATTGTTACCTGAATTTTAAAAGTATAAAACTCCTTTGTTGAGTAGTTGTACACTTGCTACACTTATGTAGGTGCTACCTGACTTTTGAAACTAAAAAAATGCCTTTTTTGAGCATTTGCACACTGATTACATTTGTGTGTTACCTGAACTTTGAAACTATAAAATGGCATTGTTGAGCATTTGCACACTTACTAGACTTGCTAAGTGTCATAGTTGGAGTGTGATTTAAAGAACAACACTGTGAGAAAGTGAAAAGCAGAACATGTAGCAGGTGTGGTACTTGGTAACCATCTGTTTACCCACTTTGTCTCTCAACAATAATATGAGTTGTTGAAAGGCAGCACTGGCACTCAGCAATGCAATGGGCTTCTGATTACAGGGCTGGTACTAAGGCCTACTACAAGTGCCTGTGTGCCAGTATCTCACAACATACTCTCTCACTTCCACTTGTCCGACACACTTGCTCACTTACACTTACTGATTCTACTAGTTTAGTCTTACTTAGCCCTCTCTGCACACAACCCTATTAACTGTTTAGTGCTACCAGAGTCCTAAGTCTAAGCCTAAAATTCTCACACAGGTCTTAACCTGATTCCTTTCTCACTAACCCTTAAATTCCAACCACCTCCGAAACCTAAACTCCCTGATCACTCCGTAACCCTAAACTCCCTTGCCACTCTCTAAACTTAAAACTACCCTCACATTCCCTATCCCTAAAACTCTTATCCCACTCTCCTGTCCAAAATAATTTCCCACTCTCTAATTTTAAAACTTTCACTAAACCTAAAACCTCCCCCTCCCACTCCCTAACACTAAAATTACCTTTACCTCATGCCAACACAAATAGTGAACCAGATTCCAAAAGACTTGCTCTCAATTACACTGGAGTAAAGTCCCATACACTGACAGCAGGTCTATTGGAGTTGGGCTCCTGCTGTAAGCCTTTTTATAAATCCCTTAGTCACTTACACCGAGAGTAAATCTTTTGGAATCAGGGCAGGTTTCCAGTGGGGTAAGTCAGCTTAGGTAAGGTGTGCCAGCTGCTTACGTGAACTCATATTCATGTCTAAGCTGGTGTAGCAGCTTGTATGAGCTGCATGACATTCAAGTCCCTGCCTTCAAGGTAGTGGTCTTTGAGTGCTCAAGACCTGAGTGCTTATAGCAAAACATCGGTACAGTCTTTTGGTTGTGAAGTTTTATTTCTTCTTTTTGATTCTTCACAGCATAGAATGCAGTGACTATTGCTGCAATTACATACATAACATTGTGTGTCTTAGCTGTGAGCGTCATGTGGTTAGTTAAATGGATAGAAAATGCTACATATCAGCAATTCATGGGTGAGCACTAGTATTCATTCCTACAAGCTCTGGCCTCAGTGCATACTTATTTATGTCTTATTGTGAACGTGCAGTATAAGCAAACATAAAACAAATGGCAATGAAACTGTCTCCCTTCAGAAATCAGAAGAATTTAGCTAAGACAAGAACACTTTTAGGAAACAGGTAAAGAAATTATTGTTTGGTTGACTGAGTAAATAATCAAAAGGGATTAGAAGTCATTGTGCATAACAAAAACATTTATTTTATTAAAGGGTATATGCAGTGTAATTTGAGGATACAGTTAATTGACTTTTAATGGGTGTACAGCATGACTTTGGAATAACGGTGTATACAAATTTTTATAAGGCAATAAACATGAACTTGTAGCTAAAGAACATACTAATGGCTACATACTACAAAAAAGCAAAGTTGCATAAATTAGAAATGCAGTATGTTCCCATCAAGGGACTTATTAAGCAATATACAGTGTATTTATATGCAATACGCATAAAAAGGGAAATTAACACAATTAAGTAATTTTTGTAACAGTAAAACAAGCATGCTAATGGCAATATAAAATGAAGACCACATTAAAATAAAACAAATGAATAAAGAAACATTGAAATGAGGAAATAGAATGAATTTTTGGAACATAAATGATGCAAGTAAAATGCAGCTGGTTTTGAATAGTGCTGATTGTGACTCAGAAAGGTATTGCTATAAGCACTCTATCTGCTTAATAAAAAAGGATAATCTGTGTCTCAAAGTAAAAAAATGTAAAGAAAAGCACTTAGAAATTTGTTCTTATGTTATTGGAAGAGTTTTGTGGAGCTATTTCAACAATTAATGGTTAAAGAAGGGTGCATTAGAGGTAATCAGTGTTAAAAACAAGAACCCTGATTACCAAAATACATGTTTTGTACAAAATTATACTTGTAGAAAACCTTGAACAGTAAAATGGCTACATGCGTATTGCTTAATGAGAGTATTCAATGGAGTAATACTTTAGATGGCTGTGAAGAGTACTGGACAACTAAAACTGAAGGAGTGGAACTATGTTATTTAGCAAATGAGGTTCCAGAAAGAAAGAAAGAATGGAAATGCTGTTGTGCTGTTAAATATAATGGCCACCAGAATGTCTACATTTATAGAATAACAAATATGCTGCAGTATTCAATAAAATTATTTTAAAGAAACATTTGAATTCCAACCAGCTAAGTGCACAACCATTTAGACTTTGCAAAAGATCCAAAGAGACATCAGTCTTATTTGTAAATATATGACAGAAGTGAGCACATCTGCTGACAATTTGCAAGTATGAAGATTTTCTTACAAACATTTTGTGAAGCATTTGTTATACAAATCATATACTAGAAAATGCTGGTTAAAAATATGTGATACTTAAACAGGCCCAAATCACAGCAGTATTGATGAAAGTGTCACCTAAAGACAGTCCTCTTAGAACTCCAGCAACAAGCAACTACATTTAATGTTACCAGATCGTTAAGTCTGGTAAAAAGCAAGTCTGTTGTTGGTATAAAAATCAGATAGAGTTGATGCATATTGGTTGGTGTAAATTGTGCAAGATGTCATAAAACTAATCATAAGGAAACAATGAACAAGTAGAAAAATACCAGTAACAAACTGAATGGTAAATTCATGGTGTATGATTTGTATATGTGATATTACTATTTGGTACAGGCCACGGCTAAAAAAAAATTGGTTCTGCATCAGCTTACTATTGCATTAACAAAAGAATAAATACCATAAATTAATGGCCTCTGTATTGTCTAGACTGCTATGTATCACAAGTTTGCTTGCTTGCTTCCCAGGTTTCTAAGATACTAAACAAAGAAAAAGCATTCTGGAGACCACGGATGAATCTTTAATAACAAACATAAGCTTCATAGAAAAAAAGCTTTTGCTTCAAGAGCTTCATCAAGTGTTACTTCATTTTGTGTACATCACATCCTTAAATATAAGTACTAATCATAATTAATAATCACATACATTTAAAACTAAATTTAATTATACATATATGTCCTTATCGATGAATAAAACTGAGCTAAAAAGACAATAAAATATATCTAGGAAATTGACTGATAAACTTTTAAAAAAAATATTTCACTTCCTGTTATTAATATCAGACAAATAAATATACAACTAAGTAATCGCATTTAATTATATATAGACATTTATATACATAAATAGTGCTGCTGGAAAACAAAATAAAATGCATCCAGTTTAAAACAGTTTTAGCTAGTTAGCTTTGCCTTAAGTACACACATTAAGGAGGGAGATGTATTTAAGCCTGGATGAATGTCTGTTCTTAATACTTATATACATTTGTATTCAGCTCTTTTGGTTTTGTTAACAATGTCCCCTTCTCTATAATGATCAATGGTAACATCTTCCATAACCATTAACCTAAAATTATGCCCTTTACCTTCCTTCTGAATATGCTTGTAAAGGGCATTTGTCTCAGCCTTTTTTCTTATGTCTGACTGTGACACTCTGTTAGCAAATAGTTCATCTGCACGAATGGAAGTACCTGATGATGGCACTCAACCAGGTGTGACTACATTACATTCAGTGGCTTCAACTTCTAATAAAGTACCAGACTTGATGATACTACTGATGATGGAAACTGTCCTGCATTCATATAGTCTGTTATTAATTCTAGGACATCACCCTCCTAAAATGGACCAAAGGTTGTCTAGACTCTAGCCAGGCAACAAAATGCAATAACAATTAACAAACTAGTGAACTGATGATCAGTTGTAGATTGTTGTTAAGGATGTTGTTACTCAGTTAATCTTCCTAATATCATGAAGACTTCAGACTTCTCTGCATATGTCAACAAACCTTATTAAGTTGGAATTGCAATTTCATGAGCTATCTTAATCAAAAGATGACACCAGACTGTTTGACTCATGCCTGATCAAAGGACAGAGATGGGCTCATAAATTTCATCAGTAAAAGAGAGACTCAGACTGTTGGGGAAAGATTGTTATTATGAGATATCAAGTGAGACAACTTAGACATCAAGTCAGTGATTGTCATTTCCCACTTCTTCCAGTGACAGAAAGTCATTGATTGAACTGCATGAATAAAATAATCTTCTTCTTCTGGCTTTTCCCGGTTAGGGGTCGCCACATCGGAACACTGGTCCGCTAATGATTGGCAGTAGATTTTTACAGTGCCAAGGTGCCAGCCCGATGCCCAAACTTCAATGATAGCACGCCCATTCACGCATGTCTTTTGAATGCTACTTGACCGCTGGGAGGACATGCAGACTCCACACAGAAGGTGCTCCAGCCGAGAATCGAACGGGAGAACCTCTTGCTGTGAGGTGACAATGCTACCGCTGCACCACCGTAGCTGCATGAATAAAATAATAATTTTCCATATTATAGGTTTAATCATGGACAAGCTAAATTCATGGGAGGGGTCAACAGCAGTTGCTAACCTGATTTTTTGTTGGGTGAGTGCAACCTTGTTAATGCATAAAGTAGAGGATTAGTAAGGATACATCATGTTGGTAGAAGGGGGCAAATTTTCCCTGATTTAACTTTAGCAGTTTCCCCTAGGTTTGGGTTTGATGATTGTCATGTTAATATTTTGTGTTTATCAGTCATTGTCTTGTCATTTTAACTAAATGCTGTCACTCTCCATATATTCTCTGTAAGTGATATTGTATTTAACAACTGTGTATGAAAGATTATTAAGGCAACAACAACAAATGACATCTTTAGATGACAGCAAGTCTTTAGGCATTCTGTGCTACCAGAACAAACCTAAAATTCACTGACTGTAAGTAAAATTCATTAGTATATACACCTCTGTTTTTGGTTCAGCTGAAAAGTATACAGTATTAAGTTAAGATTCTGAGTTACTGTCTCTGACTTCTCCTTTTGTCAAACCAATGTTTTAACTAATCTCCAGACATTCTCTACCATTACTCTGAGTGTGTCACTTGGCACAGAGTACTAAAACTCTGACTTGTTAATGAGCTTCATGTGCCAAGGGTAAAGGGATTGGATCTCTCCAACTACATTTACCTACTGTGTGACCTTGAGACAGTCACTTAACCAGCCTGTATTCTTGGGCAATTTGGAATTTGGGCTAGGCTTCCTAATAGTCTCAAGGTCTGCATGCCTAGTAACTGTCTATGAAGCTATCCTGGTGGTAGAAATGTACCTTCATAAAAACAGATCCACTGTGGAAATTACAGACCCATCAGCCCTATGAATCTTATCTGTAAAGGCAATGAGTACATCATTAGTGACATCATACATCTTATCTGTAAAGGCGTTGAGTACATCATTAGTGACATCATAAATAACAACATCAAAGATCTGATTAGGCTTGAGCCACAGCAACTGAACTTCCTCATGCCTGCTAAATTTTGTAAGTTTTTGAAAGCTTTCTTCTTTGAAAAGGTAACTCAGGCACTGGAGAGTGGGCACACTGTCCATGCTGCCTGTCTTGCCTCTGCCAAGACATCTGATACCATATCACATGATAAAATAGTAAACAAGCTTATTGCATTAAACATTGATCTCTATGTGGTGATATGTATGGCAAACTGGCTCAAGGACAGAATGCATTGTCAGAGTGGGTAATGCCTCCTTTTTCAGAAAGAAGGTGACCTGTAGTGTCCCTCAGGGATCTGTATTGTGATTAGAGGCCCGGGCACATGGGATCATAGCTCCTCTTCCCTTGACTGCTTGTGGCGACAGTAGTTAGGAAATCTTTCTATATCCCACAACTAATTGCCAAGCCATCTCTTCTTAAATCAAAGAAGTCTGTGTTCTGTTATACTCTGCCCTAGTCAGATGCATTGTAGAATATAATATATGTCTGGCCTGTATCTTTCTAAACACATCAAACAAACTTTAAATTGCAAATTCCTAAAAAAAAAAAAAATAAACAATCTCGGGCCTCAAAACTCTTAACTACCAGTACAGACTGAAATCCTTATCCTTTTACTCTATGGTGTATAGTCTCCTGAAGAGGATCTGAGCCATGGTTAATTTGCCCTCATGGATCCTGCTATCCTTGACCTTTTTTCTTAATTCAGAAGATAAATAAAACTAGATAGAGGGACAGGTTCATCAATTAGCACATCTGTCTGCTCTGGAAAATTCTCCCTGTACAGGTTAATCAATGTGCTTTCTTATCCCCATTCAAACATAGCTTGGACAACTGGATGGCCTTGCCCACTTTGAAAAAGGTAGTAGATGCTGAGGGTGGTTATTGGCACGGCCAACAAGGCCTCTTGTTAAAGTGCCTTGTATATCCAATTATCCCATGATCATATTGTTACATTTCATCTATACAGCAATTTTCTTAAAATATTTTGTGGCACCTTGGTCTGCACTTTGATATAGTGGATATTTTTTTTCCTTCTTTGTTTTACCCTCCTGTATTTCGACTCCACTTGCTTTGTTAGTCATTCTTCCATGACATTATATTCAGCAGGCATTTCTTACTGCAGCAGAAGGCTATGTCCTGTATGAACACCTCAGCACATTATCACCTGGATGATGCTTCAGTCTGTAAAAATGATGCCTCCATCTCTAGCACATATATCAGCACAGCTTCATATATTGCTGACACACTGGCTCCCACTTTCCTTGTTGATGCAGTACACCAAACAATTGTAGCAGTATAGTTTTGTAACAGTGTAGCAGTATAGTTTTATAACTGGAAGACCAATTCCTCAATGATGGTGACTGTGGAACAGAGTTACTAAATAATGACTACAACTGACAAGGATGGTGGTAATATAGACCTGCTGATTTCCACCCCTCCAATGGCTTGTGTGTAACCCCACTTTCCCAAGTCTTGTCTCTGACCTGTTCAGGAAGTGCAGGGATTTCAGTTGTGGCCCTTTTTACCCATACTCCCACCCATGTAATAAAACTCCCAGTAGCATGTTCTCTGTCTGATGTAAGGATATATGGGTCACATCTTTTAAATACACAATTAACAACAGCAGCATATATAACTTATATTTTTGCATCCTTGTTTTGTCTTTTTTATGTCATACCAAAACACCTAACGATACTTGAGCCTAACTTAATCAAAACTTACCCTGGAGGAAGAGTTTGCCTTATGATAATGTAACTAACACTGTATGTGTGTGTGTGTGTGTGTGTGTGTGTGTGTGTGTGTGTGTGTGTGTGTGTGTGTGTGTGTGTGTGTGTGTGTGTGTCTGTGCACCAACACCATCCACAGAGTTTACTAGGCAAGTAATGATAGGAACTAACCTGACAAGTCTTTTTACAGACACACATACCCTGTACACATATCTGTGGACAATTTAGAATCATTAAACTATCTGTAATAAGATTTGGAATGTGGAAGGAAGCCAGAAAAATCAAAGAAAACTCAGAAGGAGGACACGCAAACTTTTCACAAAAAGTACCACAACAGATATTTACCTTTAATCTGTTTAAATCATAATAAGTTATCATATATGTAATATTTATTTATTTACTTACTTATTTATTTTTAGCCTTGTTCCGTGTGATTTGATAAAAGGATTTGGTTGTTTCTCAGTTTAATATGCTTCACTGAAATGTTTTCAGTTTATCCACAAAGCGGCATTTTGCTAAGACTTTCTGTAACAATGTTAAAGACTAATCCATGAGCAAGATACAATTAATACTGTTCCCCCGGTTTTCTAGCTATATACTGAGATCTGGTACTGAAGATTTCTGCTGTTTTGCACTAATTGCTTGAATAATTTGCTGGCAGTCCCTTACCCTAAAAACTAACAGCACCATATTTTTGTCAGGTTGATGACATGTTGCTTCAGGAATCATCTCCAGGGGATGTGTGAGTAAATTGTAGGCTCTGGCAATAGACTCAACTGGGGCAAACACAGAAAACAGAAAACAGTACAATAGTGCTTCAAACAGAGCTATATGATTGGCTGAATAGAATCGCTTCAGAAGTAGTAAATATAATCATTGCCAAAAATAAGCTCTGTTTTGCAGACCTTTTAATTAAATTAATGCTATTGGTGGTGAAGGGTTACAGCTAACTTGATAATTACCTTGATGTAAGAATTTGTCTCATGATAACTTCCCTTTAGATGTGTATATGTGTGTGTGTGAGTGAGTGTGTGTGTGTGTGTGTGTGTGTGTGTGTGTGTGTGTGTGTGTGTGTGTGTGTGTGTGTGTGTGTGTGTGTGTGGTTTTGCGTGCATGTTTGTGGGTGTGCTTCTATGTGTGCGTGTGTTTATGCATGTGTCTGTCACTAGCTGCGGGAGATCTGTGTGCGCATGCATGTGCGTGTGCATCTGTAAGAATGTATGTGTTTGTATGTGCATGTATTTGTGAGTGTGCATTCGTGTGTCTCTGTCACTAAGCAGGAAGGTATTATGCATGCGCACATGTGAGTGTATATGTATATACCTGAGTGTGTGACTAGACACACACTTACTCCACTGCTCCAACAGTATATTAAAATTTGTAGGTATCCTGGTCATGTGATGTTGCATTTCATGCCATGCCAAAGGATGATCATATCACCACTGTTAACAGTCATAAAGTGTATAACTTGTAACTGTAAAATAAAGTAATACCACCTGCAGTGCAGGTCCTCATTGACCTCCCATAGAGTTAGTTTTTCCACATACAGATGTTAAAAAAATGAACAATACAAAAATAAAAACTGGCCTTGAGTATTAAATAGCCACTGAATCTCTAACAAAAGCAATACTATTTCACTGCACTGCATGCATGTAGCTCTTTAAAACATAAATGAGGCTTCTAAAACAAGAAAGCAGTATGTTTTCATTAAATGTCTTCATTCATTTTATATAGAAATATCCACCAATCACCCTGATGACAAGTCATACATACTGATTAATTCAATCTAGGAAGTATTTACCAGTCAGACTTCTCCCTCATGGATTGTATCATGTTTCTAGTAAGTAAATCTGAATCTCTTGCAGGACAAGCTGTGGTTACTTCTAAGTTATACAGCACTGTGAGTAAATCAGCCTTATCCTAACAGCCTTATCCTATATAACTATAAATATAAATATAAAGATTTAACTGACTGAATCATTCTAGACATGAGTAAATCCTGATCCAATACCAAGATGTAAGCCCCACCACAAGTACAAATTTTCTCAGCAACTTAGTAGAAAGGATAGAAATTAACTTTGCATACTGCTTAGAACCCATGACAAGGGGTGTACAAATTGCAACAGGATTTGCTAAAGCCAAACTGTAACACTTGGTCAATCAGGGAAAACGTACATTTTTTAAATAAATAATTTAATTGATTATTGCTTAATTATATTATGCCACTAACCTTTTAAGCACTAATATGAATGACTTTATACTATTGTCCATGGTATAGACTGAATGGAATTGAAAGCAAAATGTGGACCTAGGATCTAAACTACTACAAAGGCCTGAGTTTATATTTTTATGTAAAAAAAGTTACAGCTTTCATAAGTTATGCCAAACAAAACATAAAATATTGCCATGCATAACCGAAATGTCCTGAATAAAATGTATATTTATTCCTGTTTGCTATGGTGGGATTAGTTGAATTCTGTATTTCTGAAACATGCCTCATTTCTGATATTGTGGCAGTGGACTTCACAAGGCATTGACATGTACTCTGGTCTGTTGCCATCTGCCACAGAAAACAAGTTGTCTTTAAGGGCAGTATAATACATTTGTTGGTAGAACATTGTACATATTTAGTATGTCCAATACAAATATCACACAACCTTTAATTTCTAACTTAGGCAGGCAGCTTTATTTTAGTTTGCCATCTCTTTAGTGAAATCAGTACAAAGAAAATGATGTTGTACTTAAATTAGGCACGGAGTGAGTGATTTGCATTCAGACTGCACTGCATTTGAGAATGCAAAAGCACTTAATCTCATTGCTGAAAAAAATGCATTAGGAATGATTAAATGAGAAATTTGGTACAGCAACTCCTGACATTTTAATTGCATATTTTAGGGGTAACAGTCATGGGGAAGTGACCATGTTTAAAGTCTTGTTGAGTAATATAATGCAATTCTAGGTATTTGTAAATTAAATCTGTATCTGTGGAATGACCTGGCAAATCCATTACAATTAATCCTAAACAGTGGAGTTACCTGTTAGTATAATACTGAAAAGATTTAGTAGGCCTCCCCATCCAGTCTTACTGGGACCGGACCTTAGACTGGATAAACGAATGGCTAATTAAGCAGAAAAAGCATACAAAATAGCATTTTTAGGTTATAAATCCGGTAGAATAACAGGATTTGTGTTTGTAAGCATTTTTTGAAAGAATATGAAGTCTAAAACTCAAATGACTGTCATTATTTAGCCCAGACGAGGTAGAAGAGTTGTTCTCTGTTGTCTTTTGCTAGGGCTATGGCAGAAATTTGATAACTGGTTAAAGAGGAGTCCAGTTAAATCAAGACTGGATAAGAGGGAGTCTACTATATGGCTGTTTGTTGAAAAGAGTGTAAAAGAATTTGGACATTTGTATAACTCAACTGACAGATTGACAGACTGGCACATAAGTTACATTATAATAATTTCATTACTCCAATGGTTTGCTTACATTGCAATACAATCACAATCTAATCTTATTGTTTCAAAGAAAAGCACATCTATGTGTTAAGCACTATAACTGGAATTCATTACAATGCTGGAAGGAAGTCTCAGAACTGTACTGCAGCCTTATGTTTAGGCTGCACACATGTATGCACCCAGGGTGAACATAATGTGCATACTGTTATTGTTGCTCTGAACCCAAAATGAACAGTAACATGTGCACTGTTATTGTTGTTCTGTGAACAGTAATGTGCACACTGTTATTGTTGTTCTGCACTCAAGGTGAACAGTAATGTGTACACTGTTATTACTGTCCTGTACCCCTAGGGGACAGTAATGTGTACACTGTTATTGCTGTCCTGCACCCCTAGGGGACAGTAATGTGTACACTGCTATTGCTGTCCTGTACCCCTAGAGGACAGTAATGTGTACATAGCTATTGCTGCTCTGCACTCCTGGGGGACAGTAATGTGTACACTGTTATTGCTGTCCTGCACCCCTAGGGGACAATAATGTGTACACTGCTATTGCTGTCCTGTACCCCTAGAGGACAGTAATGTGTACATAGCTATTGCTGCTCTGCACTCCTGGGGGACAGTAATGTGTACACTGCTATTGCTGTTCTGCACTCCTGGGGGACAGTAATGTGTACACTGCTATTGTTGTCCTGCACCCCTAGGGAACAGTAATGTGTACACTGCTATTGCTGTTCTGCACTCCTGGGGGACAGTAATGTTTACACTGCTATTGCTGTTCTGCACTCCTGGGGGACAGTAATGTTTACACTGCTATTGCTGTCCTGCTCCCCCTAGGGGACAGTAATGTGTTCACTGCTATTGCTGTTCTGCACTCCTAGGGGACAGTAATGTGTACACTGCTATTGCTGTCCTGTACTCCTGGGGGACAGTAATGTGTACGCTGCTATTGCTGTTCTGCAGTCCTGGGGGACAGTAATGTGTACACTGCTATTGCTGTTCTGCACCCCTGGGGGACATTAATGTGTACACTGCTATTGCTGTCCTGCTTCCCTAGGGGACAGTAATGTGTTCACTGCTATTGCTGTTCTGTACTCCTGGGGGACAGTAATGTGTACACTGCTATTGCTGTCCTGCACTCCTGGGGGACAGTAATGTGTACACTGCTATTGCTGTTCTGCACCCCTGGGGGACAGTAATGTGTACACTGTTATTGCTTTTTTGCACCCTGGGGGACAGTAATGTGTACAATGTTATTGCTTTCCTGCACCCCTGGGTGACAATAATGTGTACACTGTTATTGCTTTTTTGCAACCCTGGGGGACAGTAATGTGTACACTGCTATTGCTGTCCTGCACCCCTGGGGGACAGTAATGTGTACACTGCTATTGCTGTCCATCTGCTGCAGGATACATATTGTCCTGAAGAAAACAATGTTAACAGCTCTGTGAGATAGTCACTTTAGTGCCTTCCTTGGGAAGACGTGTTTCAAATAGTCATTTGCATTGTTTCTTACATGAAACAGCAATTAACATGTTGATGTTAAAGTCTGACAACCTTGAAATATGCTGAGAAGTAAAAAGAAAGGCAGTGACACAATATCTGTTGTCCTTTATTTAGTGTCAGGAAGCAAACCAACTCTATAGATAAAAGAGCTCTTATTCTACAGCAGCAGCAGCAGCAGAGGAAATATATAATATTTAAAGCCTAATTCGCAACTGTTGGCTATAGTATGTATTTACTTGCTGCTACAGAACAGAAATCAAAGAAGAAACAATTCACTGGTCTTTCTGCTTCTCTTCCTGATGTAGCTAAAATAGGATTTTACATTACCACTCACTTGTTAAAAGTCATCTGCATATGACACAACAACATAAAATATGGGAAAACTGTGACAACAAAATGTCAGAAATGACCTTTGAGCATCAGGGGAGTAGATGATAGTGACATCAGCAAACCTGGACAATGAATTCACAAGACCAACACAGGCTTCAGCCTTGCCTGTTACCTTGGGTGCCATGTGGGGCTATACACAAAACAAAAGAAAGAATTAGATGCAATATGGGGCTACAAATGCAAATAATGTATTTAGTTAGTTAGTTAGTGATTCATTTTTTTATTTATGCATTTATTTATTCTTTCATTCATTTATTCATGTTATGTATTTATTCTTTACCTATCATACATTGACCGAAGTACAGTGCTGATCTCAGTGCACCATTTTCAAGCTGAGTCCAGATTTAGCAACCAAAACAATGATTTTCAGCAAAACATTAAGAGAAATATAGCCATTACATGGAGTAAGAAAGAAAAAAATATTCTATTTGTATTTGTTATGGGGACATATTGTTAACTGTCTAAAGTAGTTTGGTACCCTTTTTTTAAATAAGCTTCTACCTTAAAATGATTTTATATCTTTTTTATTGCATTTCAAACAAAATTAATAATTTTATACTTTTGGTACTTTAGCTTACAGTATCTTTCTGACTAGGAAGCCATTTCATAAGAAGAATAAGGCAGTCCAACGTATACTATACTGTAGGATATGAACCCTTTTCAAACGTGCAAGGCATAGGTCTTCCATTGCACTTCACAATGTACCTCAGGCATGTATATATTTTATTACAGAGTTCATGCTAACATATCTTATTTCATAATCGCTGAATACTTTCTGAGTCACAAGACCACAATCCATAGTAAGTTGTATCTACTTAAAAAGTATCTTACCCCATATTCAGTTGTTGTAGTGAGAAGGGTACAATCTGTCTACCACCATTGCCTGCTTTAGTAACTAACATTGTACTGTTTACATTTATAATACAGCACTCCTTTACATGCCCAGTTACTCAAAATCTTATCTGAAACATCAGCCCCCCAATGTTCTTTCAGACTTGCCCCTGTGTTATTGATGCCAACAACAGCATAACATTTAAAAGCTATCTAGAATGTTAAAAGGTGCCATGTATCAAGTACATTTGAAAATGATTCAAAATGGTGCTTCTGTATCTCCCCCACACTGTTATTATCCAGCAAATGTACCACACTGAGCACCTTAATCTGGCATGTATCTGGCCCCAATATTTAAATTTTACCTAATATATGTTAATAAATTATTTCATGTGCCTTTATGTAATTAGTTTGGGTGCATAGAATCTAAAGTTTATTTATTCTAGAAAGTTTGATTTATATTGTTTCAACAAGCATTACTTTTGTGCAAAATATTTACTTAACTGATCAATCTGTGTATATATATATATATATATATATATATATATATATATTTATGTATATATACATATATATATATATATATATATATATATATATATATATATATATGTAAGTGCATGTTAATGTATTTCTTCGGAAACTATGCCGTCTTCGTTAGACTGTGATTTATGTATTCCCAATGTGGTAAGAATAGTTTACTCATGAAATTGATATTTCAGGAGCTTTAATTCCTCAAGTGAGAATCATGAATAATCCAGATTTACAAAGTATAGAACTGGCACAGTTGTATAAGGATTCAAGTATAGAATACCATTTTTTGCAGCTACAAGTTATCTGCAGTAGACTGAAAGCAGATACAAAAATTGATGGAACCTTCTTTCCGCCAAGTAATGCAAACTCAAGAGTTTGTTAAATTATTAAGGGATACAGGAGGTAAAAGACACTGCATGATGATGTGAGAAAGCAAAGACACTAACAAGAGAAAAGCTGAGAAAATATACACTCTATATGTTCAAAATGGCATCCTCTCAAATGGCTTTCAAAGACTTTTCAAAGAAGAGCACATTTAAGTTATTCAGCAACCCCATACTTTCCCATAAAGCATGCCCTCCCAAGGTTCCAAGGAGCGGCTTTAATAAACAGAGATGTGTGCATGGATGGAAGTCAGGGAAAAGTTCCAAAAAAATAAACTGCATTAGCATTTACATACATATGCTTTTATTTCTACCTACATGACAAAAAAAATTTCCCTATGGTCTGAACTACAACTTACAGTTTTTTCAACATAGGAATAAAATTGCCAATGCAGAAAAACTTTTTTGTTTACAAAGTTTTCCAAGCCACATTGATTACATTGATTGTTCTGACACAAAGGCAGACACATGCATGCACACAGACACAAATACAGACACAGAGATATGGACACAGTCACACATAAATTCCTATATACATGCCCACACCCACACACAATGCTCACATACACACACACAAACACACACACACACGCACACACACACACACACACACACACACACACACACACACACACACACACACACACACACACACACACACACACACACACACATACACACACACGCACTCACTAATTGCTGCAGTCCCGTAGTTCAATAATGCGTTTCATTGACTGTGAAGTTGTTAGTCACATTTCATTGAAAATGTTTCCTTTTGATTATGATTGAATAAGATGGCAAACATTTACAGACCAGTTCTTGGGCTCTAGCTCAGATGATGGTATAATATCCATTGGTAACACAAAGACACAGTGTGTGGTAAGATAATCGGCTTGAGTCAATGACAGCTTTAGAGTTATTATAGCACAAAGGCACTCTCATTCTTAGACAAAATGTCATTCATTGTGTAGGATTACAAAAATGTATCTGTAGTTCTGCACATTTCAGAAGATTAGAAAAGAAACCAAAACCATATTTCAGACATACCAACATGCAACATTGCAATTAGTTTCTTGCATTTCTCAGTGTTCAGTGAAATGCCACATATAAACCTGGTTATGCAAATGCTAATTTGATTATATCTGGTTCCTGCACACAAGATGCCACAGTATACATGATTTATACATGAACTAATGATCTTTGACTTATAGTATGGCACTGCTTGAATATTGTCACCCTCTGTTTTATCTGTGTTTGCTAAACTATCGTTAAAAGATACACCAGGCAAGAGTGTCAGAGACTGGTGTAAAAAAATGCCTGCATGGATCAGGACAAGAAAAGATTCTTTGGTGAGCTTAAAAATGGCTATATGGCTTAACAGAAATGGCCTCCAAGAATTTGCTGCAAGAAAAAGAACAGACAAAATTAACATTCAATAAAATTAGAGTGAATATGATAAAACATGGCCATGGAAATCAGATGTTATAAAAATATACATGTGAAGATTTGTAGCACTATTGTAAAATGCATTATAAGCAGCACTTTGTGTGTTTTTTTCTGCATTGTAAAAGGTGTCTTAAATCCTTATATGAATACCCCGGAGCTAAATGCAGCATCTACTCTTCAAATAACTGATTAATAATAAGAACACTTTGTAGATGATGTGCTTCTGTCTTTAAGGGTTTTTTTTATCCATGGATGTATAAAGAATTTCAAACTTCAGAACAAAAAAAAATATAGAACTGGTCTGTAAATATATATAGCTATATATATATCATATGTATGCATTGATATCTCTCTGTCTATCTATCTATCTATCTATAGTTTCATAACTTCATAGTTTGAGTAAACTGCATTGAGGTAATAGACCATCAGAATGCAGGTTCCAATTCCAGGAATGAATTTTACTCTTAAACTTGTTATCCAAGTTATTTTTAAAAGCAATTAAAGAGCTACTCTGCCTGATATACACAGGCAGAGTATTCTAGGACCTAACAATGCAAGGTCATATAAATTGAGCTCTCAATGCCATTTTTGTATATTAGTAACCTAGTATAGCTGAGCTCCATACTGGAAGAACAATGTCAATGTAAAAATAAAGCCAATGCCAATGTACACAAATACTAGAATACTAGTCATTCACATTTATGATTTCAAGACTTAGAGCCACTATATAATCACAATCTGCATGGTTTTTGAATATCATGATAGTACTGTCTACAGTTACTGTTATCCACTAATATAAATGTAGCACCAGTGATACAAAAATAGATCCTCATCCTTGATGCCAACTAAATGCATATCTTTATACTATGTATACAAGAAATCCATAGCTTGAAGATATCATTGATACTACTAAACTAAAATGCTTCTAAATTAGTTGTCTATTCAATTAAAATTAAAATTTGCATGACTATGGATCACTCAGCTGAGCAGTTGTAACAATTACACAGTACAGCACTCACACCTGCACTGTGATTACTTAACATTTCTGTCCCTGGAAATATGGCACATCGAAGGTCCTTGTGCTGAATATGTCAAGCTAGGCAACCCAGTTTCAATCCTAAGCTACATTTAAGGATGGAATTCTTTACTAGGTGTAGTTCCCTGAAAGATTTACTAAAAACTGTCAAAGGATGCTTAAGATACAGCCTCCTTTACCTGAATGTTGTGTGGACTTTTATAGGCATTCCACAGTGACAGCCTGCCAAGTTGCTGTTTATTTGTATTTCATTCGGGTGGAGGGGTTATGACTTAAATTCAGGATACAAATACCATTTATGTTCTGAATATATACTTTTTGCATTACAGTTACACCAGACATATAAATTACATGCATTTCTAGAACTAGTGACTTTGTTCCAGTAAAAAAGCGATCATAAAAAAAAAAAAATTGTCTACTGACATTGGTGATGATAGTCTGCACTGAATTTAGGGCTAAGCAGCATTAACATCAAAAGAATAGTGACAGTTCCTCTGAATGAATTTATGCAAACTTCCTTTAAATTGAAACTCATAGATAGTGGCACACATTTCGGCAACATAACCTTGTGTACATGTTTTAATATCTAGACTCATCAATTAATTGCACTAAAGACATTATTTACCTGAGTTTATTGGTCAATTTAACTATTTTCAATTGTGCAGGGGAAATAATGTACATTTTCAGATTTTCTTTGAATACTAGAAAAAAGATGTGATTTCATGGAATTTGTCATTATAGGCTAGAACACTCATTTACGATACCTTACACTTCTTCTGCTACTTTACTTTTATCAGTGTTCTCTATTTACAGTCTGGTTTAAAATTGTTTTTGTATAGATACTCTTAAAAAACTATAACTGAAGGAGTAGTTTAAAGTAGAACTTGCCTACACAGTTTGCCATTTTTTAACAACAAACATGTACTGTATGTAATGTGCTGTGACTTAAGAACTCATTGGAATATTTGAATATTTTTAGTTGGACTTTTATAATATCTGCTTCTTTTGGCTTTTCCTAGTTAGGGGTCAACACAGTGGATCATCTGTCTACTCATGATTGGCAGTGGAGTTTTACTGTGTCGAGTTGCCAGCCCGGTGCCCAACCTTCCACAGAAGGCACACACATACGCGTACACTTACAACTAGGGCCAATTTAGAGTGTCCAATCCACCTACAGCATGTATTTGGGATGTGGGAGGAAACCAGAGCACGTGGAGGAAAACCACGCGACCACAGGGAGGACATACAGACTCTGGACAGAAGGCACCCCCGCCGAGAATCGAACCAGAGAGCCTCTTGCTGTGAGGTGGCAAAGCTAACCACTGCACCACTGTGGCTGCCCTTGTACTTTTATAATATAAGAGATAAAAATTATTTTAGAAAAAGGAAATTTCTTTCAACTTAAATATTATACTGAAAAAACAGTTTGCAGTCATGCAGTCTGCCAAACACACACGAGATTACTGTTGTCTCTTACCTCTAGTGCAAATAGTCTATGCAGTATACTGAATAAAGCTGACTATCCAAATGTCCTGAAGTTTTAAAGCAAGATATGAAAAGTATACAGATATTCTGGCATTTATAGGTACAAACAAATGTATAAAGTGTGGCTATCAGCTAACTTCAATGTAGCAAGTATGGAATCGACTGAAATCTGAATGCCTAGTGTTGTTGTAACGTCAGGTTTATAAAGATTACATATTTCTTTATGGAAGTGAAATTTTGATCTCAAATTATATATATATCACTGTCTTATCACTGAAATATTTATACATCTTCCATGTTAATTTTTTATTATGTCATTGATGCGTCTATGTATAGGAGCTGGACAACATACTGTCTCTTTCAATGGAGTTAACTGCCATATTACTGCTTGTCTAAAAATTAAAAGGAAGCATCCTTAAATGAATGTGTGGCACTGCCTGACTAATCTAGTTTATAAAACGTTATTAGTATGGGTCTAAATGTCAAGGTCCACATGCAAGACTATTAATTTTAATTATAATCCATCATTTTATTTGGTAATATCCCCATGAAGCAATAATATATTAGCCTTTAAGCTACTTAAAAAACTCCTATAAGATTACATGAAAAGTATTTTCCATATAGGTGCATTACACAGGTTACCCTATTTCAATAGTAAGGTTGAAGGTTACTTTAATTTCAAGGTCAAGGCATGTATATCAGGATTGTTCGCAAAGCATAACAGCACTTCAATAACCATAATACTCTGTAGATATATTTGGGCATGTCTGTGTCATACAACTAGGTGTAAAGATACCATGGCAAAGATGCATGCAAACTAAATGCATATTTCATGTGTATTTCATGCGGCTTGTTCACAATCCTTGACTTGCACTGTTCAAATATTGGTACACTGTTTGATAGTAGTGAAAATACTATTATGGGTCATTGTCCACCTTTTCATGGTGTTGTATTTTATTGGTTTAAGCCAAGACATGTAAAGAAGCATTAGGACAACTGTAAACCATTCAGAAATAAATGGTACATTGTAAGATACTTTATAAACACAATTAGCTAGCCATTAAATAGTACATGCCCATGCTTATGTACAGGCCTATGTCACATTCAGATGGAAATGTAGACTTGACACACATATGCCCCCCCCCCCCCGCCATACATTCATTTTCACAAAATGCACACAGAAAACAGACATATACAAACATAGTAACACCCACATACATACATGCACATACAAACACAAACACACACACACATATGCACACAATCACATGCACACACACACACACACACACACACACACACACACACACACACACACACACACACGCACATACAAGCACACATACATTTTGCAGTCACTCACACACACACACACACACACACACACACACACACACACACACACACACACACACACACACACACACATTGCATAAAAAGAGTATCCATTATGCAGAGTAACGTGAATGTTTCTTGTGACCATTGCATTCAAGGCATGTCTTCATAATTTAACACAGAGATGATTTTTATCATGTGAATGAAAACAACAGACTTTGTGGTGCAACACTTTTAAATGTCTGGCATTTCATGTGACAGCTGAAAACATTGAAATGCAGTCTGTTTTACAGTGACATTTCTAAAACATTTTAAAACAACTGTGAGTAAAGAAGAAGCATGTTTCTACAAAAGATATCTCATGATACCAATAAAATAAAGGAAATAATTTAAACAATACTCTTCATAGTTAAGCCTTAATGGCATACATACAGGAAAGGTCCATGGCCAGCAACTTGAACTATAATTCTTTCTGCCAGCTAGCTAATATCCTCTACTTATCTTTTTGTGGATTCTTATTTTCCCTTTGCCAAGTGTTTTATGTATCAGCTGTTAAGAGACATGGCTGCATGGTGTGAGATGGATAGCTTGTTGGTTTTTCCTTAGGTGGGATTCCCACTCATTGCTATGGAAACACAGCTCCACAGAAGAATAAAGAACTCACGTCTTTGTTGCATATTCAGGCTATTAAAAACTGGCATGATAGGGACTGGGTGGCAAAGTAGATGCTCTCTCCCTCCGTTGCTAAATTCAGTGGTGTGATAATTATCTTCCTGGAACATTTGTAAAATTAATTTAATGGTGTGTGCTCAGAATACTGTCAGATTTGATGATATGCACTACTGTACATACTGGTATAGTTTTATAATATTTAATATCTACTGCCGTATCCTATGACTGAGCAAACAAGGAATTAATGATCCTTTAAGTAAATTAGTGGGTGCAGATGACAATGCGTGAGACCAAATCAGAAAAGAAAATTTAAGTAGCACCAGTATATTTCTGCACTGCACTGAATGAACCTCAGCTATAAATTAGCAGATTCATTACTAAAATTACCAGATTTAAACCGAGATTTGTATTTTACGGAAGAATTATATATACTTCATTGTCAGTATTTGGACATAAAACGAAGAAGTATATTCCTTTATAAATTTCTTTCTGCAGACTTTAATGGTTGAACCCTACACCATGTCTAGATGTCTGTTTCTTTTTTTTTCAGATGAGTAACACAAGTTACTTCAGTACCATGCATCAGGCTGCTTCAAGAAATGTAGAATATTTTGCATAAGGCATTCTGGCCAGTAAAATTAACCACACGTTACCAAGGTAATAACTAGCATACACACATTCTGTTATCACTCATGCTCTTTGTTTTATGCTCACGTAAGCTGCAGAGAAGAAACACAGCTGGTATACTTAGTAAAAATCGCCTACAGACTGGTGATTCTCATTGCTTCTGCATTCTCATATTCCTTTGTTTCTGCTTCTACCTACCTCATTTGCCTTACCAGACTGTCTACAAACCCAGAACTTTGTCTTGCAAGTTGTCTGTGAGGTACTGACCTTTCCTGACTTTGTGTCAAAGGAATATTGTCTAGAGCTACCGCATCACAATAAGAACCTTGGGCTGGATGTGTTCCCTACCGAACTACATAATATGAGTGACATAGATAGTCTATATGTCTATCTGTCTGCAACATAAGGGAAATACAGTGCTATAAGCCATTTCTACTAACAGTGCAGTGGAATATACTGCCCTATCCTTCCATGATGTCATTAAATGCTACAGTACTGTGGAGCAAAATGACATTTACTTGGCAAGTGGGCACATAAAAAGATACAACATATTCAGGCATAGTAAGCATTTCATCCATGATGTAGATTTTTCTACCTATCGTGACACTTTATATAAGCCTACTAACTCTGATCCAGCCACATAAGTGTAGTGTCCCTGGCATACTGGTCATGTGAGCACCAAGGAAAACAGGCTCCACAGTAGTAAATAAACAAGTATCATATCTATTTTCTTCCAGTTCTCACTAACACTGTTCTGGTATTTAAATTCCCTTTCCTCCGCAAACCACAAAACACTACATAATAACTCCTAATCTGGTTAGCAACCAGTACAGTCCTTTCCTGTATACTAGACAGGCAATAATGCCTGACAAGAGTTGGTTTTACACAGAAATAATGCACTGTCTAGGGGTAAGTATTTGAGAACCTCTCCATACCTGGAAAGTCCTTTATTCCCTGTTACAGCCATGTAATTATGCATTATTGCTCATAAAAGTTGTCCTCTTTTTAATGAAATAATGCACATTACAGTGCTTTTATTTCTTTTTAACATAAAATAATTAATGTAGATTCCTTAGCTTGTATTTTCATACATTATATATTATTTCAAAATAGTTTTGTGTGTGTGTGTGTGTGTGTGTGTGTGTGTGTGTGTGTGTGTGTGTGTGTGTGTGTGTGTGTGTGTGTGTGATATCATGACTTTTCATGTTCAGTTTATGTCAAACTGTCTTCTTTAATGTTCCACTGTGATTTGTATAGGTATTTTTAATTTATTTTTTGTTTGTGCTGGTGTTTCTTTGACAATTAGTGCTCCTGTGATCTTTAGACCATTTCAGTTTCTCTGTACTGTATTCTTGGTGGTCCTTTTGTGAGCCATTCATTTCCCAATCATGTTTATTTGCTGTGTTTGCCCAAGTTCTAAACTTCCTTAATGCTTTCCTGTAGTACAATACTTTCACTCCATGACTTCCATGTGTGCATCTTTATAGGCAGTTTTACTCAAAACAGTTTATTATGTTTTCCTGACTAGCATATACACTTTTGTAGACAGGAACTTACCTCTGTGCAGCTTATAAAGAGAATGTTATACCTTTCTACAACAATGAGGTCATCCGTCAGCAGTTCATCTGATAGGAGTGAAACAATGCCTCCTCTGAAGATTTATATCTCTGAACGTGTCACCACTTTATGCCAAAATGCAAAATGTTGTCATCAGTGTATTTCATGATGTAATAGCTTTCAATCATTTATAAAAGGTATTTTTTTCTGTTTGCAAATTCTTAGAATTATCCATTAAGTCAATGCTCTTACTGAGGGATGCAGTACTTTTGTTCAGCAGCCAAGTCGGTAAATGTAATTTGAAAAAGTGCAATACATACAACCTTCCCTAAAACAAAAGTATTATGCCTTGAGAAAAATTCTGTTTTCATGCACTTGTACATGGAATCCTAGCTTCACATCACTCTGCTCTAAGACCTTGCCATTATTCGTGTCACAAAGTCACCCTGTGTTACTTTAGACATTTGCCTAGTCCTATGCCAGCTATAAATATTGAACTGTATATAAGTAAACACTTCAGTATTTACTGTACGTGTGTGTGTGTGTGTGTGTGTGTGTGTGTGTGTGTGTGTGTGTGTGTGTGTGTGTGTGTATAAAACAGCAAAATCCACTTCCAGCAGCTCACAGCAGTCTCCAAATGTTCACAATCCACAGTCTTTCTTAAAAATGTTTATTAAGTTTGCTTCCTCAGACCTTAATGACAAAAACAGCCATAAAACTCATACTTACAACCTCCCATAGATTTAAAACAACCTATCACCAGTCATTTCTAATTAGCAACAAGAAACACATTCATTGTCGTCACATAGAGAAAATATAGACATTAAAAATACAGCCAATAAAAATACAGGCAATAAAAATGTATTAATAATAAAAATACTAAGACATAGGACTCCACAGTATTTTACCTTATTTCCTTAATCTTTTATTTTTCAGCTTTGATGTGATAGTTAGGTGGTTGAGTCCCTTCCCCAGGTGTGCACTAAATTTTATTATCCATTTTAATTCTCATTCTTCAGTGATGTCATTAATGTTCCCTAACCTGATATTTTCATGTAAAATCTGCAAGACACTGAACTTAAAATGGTGCTGACTGCCTAGTTCCAAAATGTGTTTGGCTACAGCACTATGTACATGCCCCCTCCTCAAGCAATACATGTTGTCCCGTATTCTCTCCCTTAACATTCTATTTGTTTTCCCGATATTGAATGATGCACAAGTGCAACAACGGGCAAGGTGGTCTGCATTTTTGTCTCTTTATACACACACACACACACATATATATATATATATATATATATATATATATATATATATATATATAAACAACATAAGATCGACAGCAAAAAGACTGACAGAAAAAGACTGAAAAATAATAAGACTGACATTGAAAAAGACTGAAACACAAAATACTGACAGAACTGAACTTATACTGCGGAGTTTAAGCCCTTTCCCCACAGCTGTGCAGTCTCAGAGCTGGTATATATAATTAGCAGGGTGTATGCAGGCTGAAACCCAACAATATGGGGAATGGCCTCTGCAAAAACATTAAAAAATGTGCTTCAGTGTCATCAGATTTTTCAGTGTTTTTCTTTGTGCTTAGATGTTGTCACATTCTATTAGGTATTAACAGCACCTACCCTAACACACACACACACACACACACACACACACACACACACACACACACACACACACACACACACACACTCACACATGCACACACACGCACACACACGCACACATATGCACACACGCGCACACACGTGCACACGTGCACACACACACACACACACACACACACCACACACACACACACACACAAAAAGACATACAAATAGACACAACTACATGCACTCACACACACACACACACACACACACACACACACACACACACACACACACACACACACACACACACCATCATCATCATTATCAACTCCCTTCTTACCATTTTTTACATGGGGTCAGAGTTTCATGTTAACTGTCATCATCTATTTCGATAATGCCACACAGCTGCCTTATTCGGCACTCATGTCTGACTGTTGCAAATCTTTTCCCACACAGTCCAGCAACTTCTTACATCCTACTTGTCTGCCCCAAATCTTCACCAGATTGTCTTCTGCTTTTCTGCACATGGGCCTGAAACACCATAATCTGTTCTCTTTGATCTTTTCTGCAACTGAAGATACTTTTGCTTCTGCTCTTATGCCTGACTTTCTTCACCTGTTCCACAGTATACGTCCTACTACCCATCTCAGCGACTTCATTTCCATCACCTCTAGCTTCCTCATCTGCTCTGCCTTTACTGCCCAGGTTTCTGTACCATACAGTAGTACTGGTTGCACCACTGTTTTGTGCACTTAAGTCCTTTCCCCACTGCTGTGCAGTCTCAGTGTTGGTATATGTAATTAGCAGGATGTATGCAGGCTGAAACCCCACAATTGAGGTTACTTTTCAGCTTCACACATACACAAACAATAAATGTGCGTATGGGCACCTCCTCAAGCTGAGTGGTTTAAATCTAAATATCTAATAGTTGATAATGTGAAATCATTAGAATTTTTTGTTGCATTACATTTGTCCCTCAGCCAAGAAGTGTTTTGCCTGGAATTTTATTATTTCCGTGTTAAATAATGGGACTAAAGCGATTTTATTAACAGTAAATAAAGCTTCATTGACTTTTACATGATGTTATTTATCTGTTTTTTTTTCACTGAGTCCCTGCAAATCACAAGTATTACATGATGATTTGCAAGTTTGGAAGTTGTTATATTAATTGAGAGGGCACATGCAGTGAAGATCCATAAATTTGGGGTGCGGGGTACTTACCTCCCACCTTACCAGACATCACTTTATTATCCCTTGAGATGCCCCCATTAGGTATCATGGAAGTTCTATTATTTTAAGGTCAAGTAGTGGCTACTGGAAAGAGCAAACAGTGAAGAAGGCCTTGACATTAATGAGTATAAGATCTAACTAATGGAACAGGCTTTCCTTAGCCCTATACAAGTTTAGGTGCTCAGGGCATGGGGGCAACAAATGCACCTGCCATGGTGAAGTAGTATGAAGAAAGGGAAAGAGAGGATGTACTGGAAGTTAAAGAAAAAGCAAGAAAAATTTTGCAGGGCCAATCTGAGAGTTGCTGCATCTGAGCAGACTGGTTGAAGACTATATAGCTAGCAAAGCAAGGAAGAAATAGCACTTTCTATATCCTGAAAGGTGCGAATGTGAGTTTCGGGCAACACAGTGAGCCATGAGGTGATGCAGGAACAGGAGTGGAGTGAGTGACTGGAAATAAATTAGGCTAATGAGAAATTACAAGGGAGGATTGCTTAAACACTGCATTATAAAACAAGAAGTGGGATTGGAGGGGTAAACCTGAGGCAGGAGGGTATGGCTAGGTTTTGCGGAATGCAGGCCAGGTCGGATGAGCAAGCCAAGGCAGATAGCTGGGACAGAGTATTAATAGTGAGCATTATCTGTTACTGGAGAAAGATCATAAGAAAGAGAGAGGAAAGTGGAATGACCTTAAAATATAAAGGGGAAGGAGGAAGAAAGGTGCTTTGTAAAAATAAGGAAAGATGGTAGACTAGAAAGGGGTGGGGGGGTGAAAAAAGATGTTTGCAGATGCAGACAAGGTAGCAGTCATCAGTAATCTCCATGGTCTCAGGGCACAACCATTAGTACAAAGGCTTCAACCTAACAGCAATGCAGGAGAAACAGAGTGCAGACTGAGGGTTATGCTCCATCAGCAGAAGGAGTTGGTGTCCAGTGACATTTATGAAAGATCAATAGCTTCTGTTTCCTGAAATGTAGGGAGATGCATCATCAAATAAAAAGGTGCAAGCTGTGGGAAGACAGATGAGAAAAAATCAAGGTAAAGTTGATGGGAGTCACAAAGACTAGGCAGAAATGAATTGCTTAAGAAAAGGAGGTGAAAAGGGACGCACATAATCTGGTTAGTATGGTGTTTATGAGAGGTAAGTGAGGATGAAGGTCTGATATGTAAGATGGGTAATTATGATGTATACAGACAGATGGGGAGCACTGATAAGCTAGCAGTGTAGCCAGAGACTTTTTCTGAGATGCTGAGGGGGCAATAGGATGCCGTCATGATAGAATTTAATGTGGTAATGCAGCCACCATCAAAATGTTTGGGAGAATGGAATATCATGGAACATATCTAGTAGACATGGAGGGATGTCTGCATGAGAAATGCTGCGTGGTCATTTAGGGATATAAGAATAAGGAGGAGGGAGAGTTTACAGTCAGTAAAGAGGAAAGGAAGCAGGTTATCTGTATAGCTTTGCTGCTGATTGACTGCAGTACAAGTGACAAGGTAGTCGTGTAACATTCAAGCAGTAGCAGAGAGGGGAATTTTGACATAGGAGGTCAAAGGATGGCATGAAACCTGTGGGAAGTAAAAACAAAGGAAGATATAGTGTAGCTGAAAAATATGGTGGGGAAGTTATAAAGATGAAGAAAATTGACAGGGAACAAGGGGGAGATGTGTGGTGGGATGGTGTTGTACCTGATTTAGAGGGAAGGACTGGAAATTAGATAGGTATAACAAGGAAGACTAGGGAAGAAAAATAGGTTATACAGGTGCTATAAAATTCAGAACACAGCAAGGAAGAGATGTAAGGGAAAGAATGGGCACAGATGGAATTCGAGGGACTAAGGTACAGAACAGGTGAAGTAATGACTAGTAAGGCAGCAGGGAAACTAGAAAGGTATGGAGAATGATGATAAACACAGACGGAGAGAGGTAGCAATCCCTGGCATGAAACCTGAGGGATCAAAAGAGAGTTTGGGGTATGCAATGATGCTGAACAGAAAGGATGACTTGAGCAATAATAGCTTAGAGCTTCATTGAATTTAATAGAAGGAATATACAAAAGAAACAAATCCATCATCCATCCTTCCATTCATCCATCCATCCATCCATCCATCTATAACCCTTTTTCTCATTTTTACACAAGGGGTTGAGATGTCACTTTCAGTAGCAACAATCATCTAGAGCTAATTGTTCATACTACTGGGTAGCTAGTTCTCATGCAGTTAGAAAAGGAAGAAAGGTGGGAGGTAATTACAAATCAGGAAAGGGCTGTGAAAGTAAGAAAACTTGGGAGATAATTAGTAGACCAGACTACAATAAGGATTCCAAAAAAAAGAAAGTTAAGGACTGATGGCCCTGCTGAAGAGCATGCCAATGGCAGAGGAGTAGACTGCTTACCACTCTTAGTTTTTAAGATGGTGGGGAGGAGATAGTAAACTACATGAAAACAGTGCATAATATGGCTCTAAATGAGGAAAATATGATGAGAAATGTGGCAAAAGCAGTGACAGTGATATTATTCAAAGAGACAGAAGAAAGAAACGACACAGGGAATTAATGGAAGGTAGTATTTATTCATATCACAGGTTTTGCAACATTTTTATCATAGAGATTAGTGGGTGTTGCAGAAGATAAAAATGGAGGGCAAGCGTGATTTGTGAAAGGACGATCATAATTAGACCACTTGTACTTTTGGTAGATTTATGGATTGGGTGAAGCTAGTGTAGACAAAGAGCTTGACATAAAAAGCATCTGATAAATCTAGGGGTTTCATGCATAATTTTTGGAAGAAGCAAATACAGTACAGCATTTTTGAGGATTCAATAGGTTATATGCTACAAATAAAATGCCTTAAGAAATGGAATTAAGCTTAGAGAAGTGAGGGTAGGGAGTTGAAACTGTTGGTGATGTCTCCTACCCTCATTTAATCTATATGATCATGAAGACCAGTTGGCATAATGGTTAAGGTCTTTGCCTTCCATGCATAAGATACAAGGTTCAAGCTTGACCTCCAGCCAATGCCTGTTTGGAATTTGCATGTTCTCCCTGTGTCTCTGTGGGGTTCCTCTCACCTTCAAACGACATCTCACATGTTTCGATCTCACCAAAGAATGAAGCTGTGAGTAGCAGCACAGACTCTACATGGTGTCCTATAGGGGAAGAGTTGTATAGACCAACCACTTTGGGTGGTTCCCAGTATCTGCAAGATAGGAGAGCCCAGATCACAGATTGCGTATTGTGGCAGGGTTATGCCAAATATGGTTCTAGGTGATTCGGTCATATTGGCTAATGTCAACAAATGGGCATGGGTGCTTGCTGGTGATAAGTGGGTTGAGGACCTGACCTCCTCTGATTTAACACCAGGGACCCATGCTAACTGCGGGAGGGGTATATGTGCCCCTATTAGCCAGTGTGTGCCCAACATGAATTGGTCTTGATAATGGGTGACTTGAATGCATATATTTGGACAGACAAACAGACGAAACAAGATATGAGGATTGCCTGGGTCCACATGGGTGGGGCAACAGGAATAAAAAAGGAGAGGCTATTATAGACTTCCATCTAGCAAATGGACTGTTAGTACCCAACACATGGTTCAGAAAGAGAAACAATCACAAGATCACATACAAGAATGGCCAACATATGCAAGTCAGGTAGACTTCCTCCTAGTAAGGAAAGAGCACTATGGTAGAATCAGTGATCGCAAAGTCATCCGCTGTGAAACAAATGTCCCACAACCAGCTAGAAACAGTGGTCAGAGAGGGCTCTAAAGTCAACAGAGACCAGGCTGAAGATCTGGAGGTTGACTGGAGAAAAAGCATAACAGTTCAAGGAATTGCTTAGGGATCTAGCACCTCAAGAAGAAGAGGAAATAGGTGGAGTTGAAGAAGAATGGCAGCACCTAAAAACAGCTTGTGTGAGGACTACAGAACAGATATGAAGACGAGCCAGATATGGAAATAAGGTACATAAGGAAAGCAGGTGGTGTAATGCAGAAAGTCATCACAAGAAAAGAGTGCAGGAAAAAGTGGGAGATAGAAAAGATGGACCAGGATAAGGAGCAATACTGGTTGGCTAACAAAGAGGATAAGAAAAGAATTGCAATAGCAAAGAAATAGGCCTCAGACACCTTTCCAGCATCTGGAAAATGGCTCAGTAGATGGCAGAAAGACACTAGATCAGGTTGCAAGTCAAAGATAAAGAAGATAGTCAGACACCTTTCATAAGGGATGTCAGTAAAAACCTACTCAGCAGTCCACAGGACATCAAAGGCAGATGGAAGGAATACTTTCAGCAGCTGCTGATTGAAGAAAACCTTACAGAAACTGTACTGCCATAGACACAGCCTACAATGAGAGAAGAGGAGAAGCCCACCATAACAAAAGTAAGAACAGCACTAAGGAAAATGAAATCAGAGAAAGCAGCAGGCTTAGATGAGGTCACAGCAGATATGATAAAGATGCCGGGTGAGATAGTGGAGAATGGCTCCTGAGGGTACCAATATCAGTATGGAGAGAAAGGTATATCCCACATGACTGGAGAACAAGCATACTCATGCCAGTGTACAAGAGCAAAGGGGACATCCACAACTGTTGGCAATACAGAGGTATCAAACTCCTGCCACATTGCATGAAAGATATGGAGAAGGTGAGTGATAAATGAATAAGCAGAGTAGCAGAAAGCATGTTGAGAGATGAGGAGTTTGGATTCAGATCAGGATGCAAGACAACTGATGAGATGTTTGCAGTGAGAAAGATAGTTGAGAAGAATCTAGAGATAAGGAAAGACTAGCTAGAGATAAGAGTCCAACAGGGCATTCCTAGACTTGGACAAAATATGGGACAAGATCTGAATTAAGCTGATTTGGCCAGTCCTGTGACGGTTCAATGTCCCAGAAACATTGGTAGAATTAGTTCAAGCTTTGTTTAAGGACCCACTGACTTAAGTACAAACAATGTTCGGTCTCACAGAGGGGTTACCAGTGGGAGTGGGTGTACATCGGGGTTCAGCTCTGAGCCCACTGCTGTTCATACTAGTGATGGACTATATTAGCAAAGAGGTAAGAGGGGACAGATCAACAAAATTGCTGTATGCAGACAATGTGGCATTACAGGCAGACTCTGAGCAAAAACATCAGCAAAGGATAGGGAAATCGAATGCAAA
The DNA here is from genome assembly GCF_019279795.1 of Protopterus annectens. NCBI lineage: Eukaryota > Metazoa > Chordata > Ceratodontiformes > Protopteridae > Protopterus > Protopterus annectens. The sequence continues at coordinate 1,943,841,466 of NC_056725.1, read as the reverse complement.
TCTGAAGGCACATGGGATGAAACTGAGTACAAAGAAGACAGCTGTAATGGCAGCAAATGAGAGAAATTAGAAGATGATGAGAAATGAGATAGAAGGGAAAATAGTGGAACAGGTTAACAGCTTCAAGCATCTGGGAGGGATGGTTGAGGAGAAGAGAAGTCTGAATGAGGAGGTCAAAGCTGGAATCAGAGGGGCTCCAGCCAACTGGAACAGAGTATCAGGAGTAGTATATGACAGAAGAATGCCAAAAAAGCTTAAATGTAAGGTGTATAAAACAGTGGTGCAACCAGTACTATTGTATGGTACAGAAACCTGGGCAGTCAAGTCAGAACAATTGAGGAAGCTAGAGTATTGAGATGAAGTGCCTGAGATGGGTGTTAGGATGCACACTGTGAGACAGGCAAAGAAATGAGGGCATAAGAGCAGAAACCAAAGTGGGTCCAAATGCAGAAAAAGTCAAAGAGAACAGATTATTGTGCTTTGGGCACATGTGCAGAAAAGAAGAAGACAATCTGGTAAAGAAGATTTGGGACAGGCAGGAAGAAGGTAAAAGAAAATGAGGGCATCCAGCAAAGAGGAGGATGGATTATTTGAGAAAAGATTTGCAACAATCAGGCATGAGTATTGAAAAAGGCAGGAGAATAGCATTGAATAGAGAGAGATAGATGGCAACAGTTGACACAACACCCTGACCCCATGTAGAAAATTGGGAAAAAGAAGGTTGATGATGATGATCATCATCAACATCATGGAAGCTTTGGTAAGGAGATGAAGAGAATATACAAGGATAAAGAATGAGGAAGGCATAGAAGGAATATTTTCAACCTGGTTGTGGCTGGTTATATTAGCACACTGGAAGATATGGGAGATTTTCCAAGAATTTTTTCGTATTTGTATTTAAAAGACTTAACCTGAAGGCATGATTACAGTATCGTTGCAAGAAGTCTTTTGGGAGATGTGGAAGAGGGTGAGGGTTGTCTGTAGTAAGGAATAAATTATAATAAAAGTGTAGATATGTTTAAGAGAATATTAAACAGGTAGCTGAGGACGGTGAGTTGACTAGTGTGTAGGGCTTCACTTGTAAGTGTGACAATTATGCTGAGATTATTAGAATGGATGAGCGATTTGTATATCTCATCCAATACATAATGGGTAGAGGAGTACAAAAGGTTTGCAACAGACTTGCGTGAGATAAGTTGAGGAAAAAAAATGAAAGAAAGATGGCAAGTTTAGATGAAGAAGCTAAAGCTTCCTGTGATAATGATGAACACAGTGCAGAGGATATAGGCCAAAAATGGAAGAACTGATTGGAAATGTTGAAAGACAGAAGAGAGGAGATTGCTTTAACAGGAAAGCAGGAAAAGAAAATGAGAGGAAACAGGAGAATTTGTGGAGTAAAGTGCAGTATTAAAAGAGATCAGTAGGCCAAAATGGAATAAGAAGAGGAACACTTTTACTGAAACAGATGAAGGAAGAAGATTGACATCTTTCCAGGAAAAGAGACAACATGTCAATGAGAAGAAATATGGAAAGTGACAAAAATATGAAGAAGTCAGCAAGTCAGTAATGTGAATGGATATAAGGAGACAAACATAAATACGAATATGTGGAGAGTTGATGGCAAAAAGTGGGGACCTTGGAAGAAGTATGAGAGTGTGGACAAAGGTAGGGGAGATATATAAAGATATGTGGAATATAAAGAGTGAAAATGGGGAGAAAGTTGACAGACACCCTGAAAGGGAATGAGTTAGGGTATGGAAGAAAGAGGTTGGAAGGCCGGTGTACAATATATGAAATATGGATGAGGTTGCTCCGTAGCTGATATAAAATGATGGCAAACTTGAAAAAGTTGGAAATAACAGCAAAACCTGCTGTTGGGGATGTGAAGATGTGTGGGGCAGGTAATAAACATTTGCTTTGGGAATGTGCCTACTAAAGGCTTCAGAGGAAGAGAATTATATAGCATTAGCCACAGGTCAGAGCTATGACCTGCTTGTATGGTCAGTGAAAAGGGTCAGCAACACCTATGGCCTGCATGTATGGTCAGTGAAAGGGGTCAGCAATTGCTATGGCCTGCATGTATGGTCAGTGAAAAGGGTCAGCAAGAACTATGGCTTGCATGTATGGTTAGTGAAAAGGGTCAGCAAGAGCTATGGCCTGCATGTATGGTCAGTGAAAAGGGTCAGCAAGAGCTATGGCCTGCATGTATGGTCAGCGAAAAAGGTCAGCAAGATCTATGGCCTGCATGTATGGTCAGTGAAATAGGTTAGCAAGAGCTATGGCCTGCATGTATGGTCAGTGAAAAGGGTCAGCAAGAGCTATGACCTGCATGCATGGTCAGTGAAAAGGATCAGCAAGAAAGACAGACATGGGGAAAAAAGTGTTGTCTGAATGAAATAATTACCTAGTTTAAAGAAAAGAAAGTTAAAGAAGTCAGGATGAGATCAGAAATGTGTGTGGCAGGAAACCTAATGACAGGGACAAGAGGATGATTGAAGGAGAAAATCGCAAATGTTGAAGAAACACCATGACATAAGCTTCATTAGTGGAATTTTTAGCGAGGCTTGGCAGAGAGGGCTGTTCTTTGAAGTAAGGATCATTCAAAATTTCACAGTTTATGAAAAAGGCTAACAGACGTACATAACAGAGCTGAGGAAGTATGAGTAAACTGTTTGCTTCAGTACATTAAGTAAAAAAAAATTCAAGCTGAAAAGAAGGTTTTGTCATCATTGTAATTGTAATAAAAAATAAAAAATAGCCCACAAACTATAACTTAAACAGAAGTAAACTGATGTATGGCATATAAAATTAAAGTGCTGCAGTTTGGCATAACCTCAAGTTAAGATGAAAAATTAAAGTTTTTGTGAAAAATGCATAACATGTTATAAAGAGAAAAGAGCTGCCAATGTTTTCAATGCTAAACAGTAAATTAAAGAAATCATCTATATCTTCTATTCATATAAATGCAAAAATAACTGGTACAGAGTCAATACAATGATCACAGTGTCAATTATATCTGAGAAAAAATTCAGTTAGTGTTTTTAAGGAGATCATTACAAGCCCTTGGAGTTAAACTTTATACTGGACTGCTTGTCAGTAGTGGGTTTGATAATGTCTATAGCATGTCGTGAAATGCAAAAGAAACAGATGCCATTAATTTTAGTGAAATAATACCGTCCAGGTTTGTGTGAGAGGAAATGGTTGCAGAATGTTGTTTTAAACTGGAAATAGATAAAGCCTGTGAATAAAAATATACAACATGAATTTAAGAATATATTGGAAGTGATGGAAATGCATGTTGAAGGATTTTGTGAGACACTAGGCATATTATGTGCTGTGAAAGCTACCATTTTGTTGAATCCTTATATTCTTTCAAAGTCTGATAAAGAGAAGGATTAGAAGGAGAAACTGTGTTCAGTTCAGTTAAATACAGTATCATGGTGGCATACATTATTCCTGTACTAAAGAGGGACAACTCACTTTGCTAGTGTCATGATTACAGGTAAATATGAGCCAGTGTATCATTTAATTGGATGATATGTCATTCCTGAAAATTCATTTAAAATCTGCTTATGAACATGTACTCCCCTCACCAGACTATTTTTAATGAAGAGTGGAAGTAAGAAGTGATCAGCAAACTCTACTGAGCCAAATACTGGTTTAGGACATCTTGTAAACCCTACACTTTTGTTTTACTTAAGGGGCCACATTAATAACACCTGACTGATTACAAGCTAAAGGGAGATCTTATCAGAAACAACAAAAACAGTTCCTAGATCAACCACACAAAAATGAGCAAAGTGCTAAAGCAATCACCTTTTGGACTGTGGACCACGATTGACTACCAACCATCAACAACCAAACCTCCATCTCACAAGAGTGGAATGCATCTGTTTCCTTCACAATGAAGTCCAACACAAGCAGGCACAGCATTGTGGCCAGTTATAGGAGGCCAGAGACACCATAAATGACTTGCAAATATCACTCGGGGTAGCACCTAAAATATACATGCTTTAGCAACACCAATAATAATATAACCTTAATAACGATCAAGCCCATTGACACAGACCCAAGCAACCAGCAAGTTCCCCCCCAAAAACCATGGCTTATCAAAGAACACAAGACATGTGTACTCTATGATGAAACAGAACCAGAAAACATAGCTGGAGTGTGCAATGGACCTGAGACACCCAACAAAGGGAAGTCCTACCATACTGCCTGACATTTTTCTATTTCAATGTTTTATTCAAAATTTTTTATATGAACGATGAGAAGGAACAACTTTTTATAAATAATGTCTAAGAACTACACCTGACTAATTGAGACAAGCAGCAATGTAATCTGAGCTGCTATACTCAAACCTGATAGAGTATCTCCATGGATCAGTAACAGGCACTGACAAAAAAGTTTTTTGGGCTTGAACATCACTGGCTCCCCACCCACTAGTGCCAGTACAACAATTGAATCTGTGGCACAACCTCTGCTTAATGTATGATAAATGACAGCCATGATGGAAAAGCATCAGAATGTAATGTAACTGCACGTGATACAGACTCTTGTGAGTCACACAGAAATTAGAAAAGGTCAATTAAAGAGTCACACAGAAGTTAGAACAGGTCAATTAAGGTTAATTATCTGTGAACTGAGGGGGTGGAGCTAGGAACTAAACATTCTATTTAAGGGGGGAAATAAAACATTTCAAAGCTTTACTGGAAAAGCTCACCCAGACTCTGCCACAGCTTCCTGTGAGGGAAAGGTTGGTTTGCTTTTGATTTATTGTACTTTGTATTACTTTATTGCCTTCTTCTATTTTGTATGCTGTCATTAGTTTTCTGTACACTGTATAAAATTTCTCCAAAGCCAACGTCATGCTTCTTAAGACAGAAGTGGTGAACTTCATGACACCTATGCAGATGGACAACACAGTTACGACTACTGAATCCTACACAATTGCACTTTATAAGCACTTACACGAGTGCATGGATCGTGCTATCCCAAACAGAACCAAGACGCTATCCTCCAAAAAAAGGAAGCCAATCTGATGGTCCCCTGCCATAAACAAACTGTACAACAGAAGGAAGAAACTGTTGCAAAAGAGTGTAAAATCCCATGAGTGGAGGAGCACCCTGGTCAGCCTCAGTAAGAAGCTGCGATCCCTGATAAAATTCTCCAAAGCTAGTTACGAAAACAAAATCGCCACTGATTCTAAAGACAACCACAAAGCATTCTATAGCTATATCAAGAATCTCAATGGCAACACTCAGATCTGTTCTGAGTTACAGCACAATGGCATGAAATATACAAACCCAGCTGATATTGCCAACATCCTGGCAGATAGGTTCAGTGCTAACTTTATCCCCCTCTCACCCCCTAAAGAGCCCATCTCTATACCAAAAGAATGCAAAGTTCCTGTAATCACGGCTGCACAGGTAAAAACCACACTCTCCAAAGCCAAGAACACAGCATCCATGGGACCAGACAACATCCCAGGCTGCATTCTACACAAACTACAGAACAAACTGGCACCCCACCAAAGTATCATGTTCAATCATACCCTCACCTCAGGCTTTGTGCCCACTGAATGGCGCACAGTGACGGTTATCCCACTCCACAAGGGGGGGGGGGCATCACAGACCCTGGGAACTACCGCCCCATTAGCCTGATGAGCCTGCTCTGCAAGGCCATGGAATGTATCGTTATGGAACTTAAAAACAAAGACACTGGTAATCTCCAAACTCTGGACCCCACCCAGTTCGGGTTTGTAAAAGGCAGATCATGTCTCCTAAGCCTGATAGACTTCTTTGAAGCAGTCACCAAAGCCGTAGACGAGGGTAAGGTGGTTCACACAGCCTATCTAGATCTTGCCAAGGCTTTCAACATCATCCCCCACTCTGGAATTATAGATAAACTCACTAAACTAGGTATAAATCCCTATGTCACAAGATGAGTTACCAACTGGCTCACTGACAGAACCCACACTGTTAAAGTAGCAGACTCCAAATCCGACTTCAGACCAGTGACAAGTGGAGTACCACAGGGTTCAGTCCTGGGTCCTCTCCTGTTTGGTATCTGCTTCTCTGAAGTACAGGCTAACACAGAAGGTCTTTGGCTAATGAAGTTCGCAGATGACTGCAAACTAGGAGCCATAATCGAAACTCCTAATGATGTGGACATCCTACATAAGGGCCTCACTGAGACAGATGCCTGGTGTCAAAGCCATGGCCTCAAGCTCAATGCCAAAAAGTGCATTGTCATCCCCTTTGGTAAAAACTCTGTACCAATGAACTGCAACATAGGCGGTAGTATACTTAATACCAAAAGTGTGATAAGAGACTTTGAGACACAGGTGGACAGTAGTCTCTACTTTGATAATCACATTGCCACAGTAGTCAGGAAATCCTTCTATATGGCACACCTCATCACAAAAGGTTTCTCATCCAGGAAAAAAAGAGGTCATTGTTCCCCTCTACTCATCACTCATCAGACCCATTATAGAGTACAACGCCCTTTTTGGTATGTACCTCACAAGACATCTACAACAATTGGAAAGGCCGCAGAAATACCTCACAAAGAGGATTACCAGCCTCAAACAGATGCCTTACACAGACCGTCTCAAAAAACTCCAGCTTTACTCCGTCGCATATCACCTACTCAGAGGTGATCTCTGCCTAAAATACAAAGCTATGTCAAACCCAGAGCTGTTTGACATGCTCCACGTAAAGAAGTCCCAATCTCTCAGAGCTACACGCTCTAGGGACGTAAACCTTGTCACCACAATAATCAGAACATGCCGGAGGGATAGATTCCTGTCCCAGAGACTTTCCATACTTTGGAATAAACTACCTATCTATATCAAACAATGCTCCTCATTAGTACTCTTCAAGAAAAATCTTGATGATTGGATGGGAAATAGGAAATTCACCCTGGAGATCACTTCTGTGGCTCTGCTCGACAGTGGCACAGGAAAATAATTTTCTTGGGTGGCAAAAGCCAGGGAACCTTTTTGGCTGGGCTTGTATAGGCCATAGGGCCGATAGCCTAGTACCTACCTATGAACCTATGAACCTCAAGGCTGGTCAAACAGGACAATGCACTTGAGCTATAGGTCCCCCTCTATGATGCAGGAAACCTATACCATCTATTTAAACTGATTGGAAACACTCACTATCCAACCCAATACCATATTCTTGGGCAACTTTAATTACCCCACTATTAACTGGAAATCCCATATGACACCAAACATACTGGCACAGAGATTCTTGGATTTTGTAAACACAAACTCCCTGGACTAGTTTATCAATACACCAACCAGGGGTGCAACCATAATGGATCTGGTCCTCACTAATATTGGAGGGTTCTGCACACCCCCTACTGTAAGGTCAGACCAAAAATGGTCTCTTTTGAAGTAAAAATAAAAACTGGACACCCAGCTAAACCTGTAATGTTCAGGAAGTACTCTAAGTCTAAGTTCTAAGTGCTAACCTGGCAAAATTTCAAGCCCCCATAAACACTGAGAACACTGCTGCCAATGCAGAACTGTTCACAGAAACCCTGTATAAGCATGTTAATAGATGCATATAGGCAGCAGTACCCACCAGGAAGATGTACAGAACTAACTCAAAAAACAAGCCAACCTGATGGAATCACAAAGTCAATAGGCTGTATAATAGAAGAAAGAAAATCATGCCAGAAATTAGGAGGTGCAACACCCAGAAGGATAAAAGCACGCTCATCAAACTAAACAAACAACTCAGAGGACAAATAAAGTCTACCAAAGCCAAATTTGAGTTAAATTTGGCCTCCCAGGCCAAGGACAACCACAAGTTATTCTTTAGGTATGTCCGCAACCTCAAAGGCAATGCATAATTGTGTGAAGAGCTCATTGTAAATGGAGCCACCTATACTGAGCCAGAAGATATAGCAAACGTACTGGCCGATAAATTCAGCTCCAGCTTTCCCCCTCAACCTTCCCTCAAGTAATACCATCAAATATAACTCCCACTGCTATCACTAGGAAGCAGGTCCTTTATGCTGTCCAAGGCCAAGAACACTGCATCAATGGGCTCAGTCAATGTCCCAGGATGCCTTCTAAATAGCATGAAACATGACCTATTAGGATCTCTGGAATTGCTATTTAACTGTAACCTCCAAACAGACTTTGTGCCTCATGAATGGAGAACAGCAACAGTTATCCCTCTGCACAAAGTTGGGCAATCTACAGACCCTGGAAACAACAGACCCATAAGTCTCACTAGCCTTATATGTAAAGCCATGGAAAGAATTATCATGGAAATGATCAATAGTGATATATTAAACTTCCAGACACTGGACCCAACTCAGTTTGGTTTCATCAAGGGCAGATCATGACTACTCAACCTGACCGACTTCTTTGAGAAGGTCACCACAGCAATGGATGAGGGCAAATGGTTCACACTGCCTACCTTGACCTGGACAAGGCATTTGACACAATACCAAACTAGGGAATTGCTGACAAACTCAAGAGGTTAGGTACAAACCAGTATATCACCCAGTGGATAGCCAACTGGTTCACAGACAGGACCCAGGAATTTAGCATTGGGGAGTCCACCTCTACAAAGTGGCCACTCACAAATGGAGTCCTTCAGGGATCAGTCCTTGGAATGCTCCTTTTTGGCATTTACTTCTCTGAAGTCAAGGCCAATGTCAATGGTCTTTGGCTGAGTAAATTTGCAGATAATTGCAAATTAGGAGCTGTCATTTAATCCTACACTGGCACAAATGTTCTCCAGGAAGGGCTGACAGAGACAAACAACTGGTGTCAGAGCCATGGGCTAACACTAAATGCCAAAAAATGCATAATAGTATCCTTCAGGAAGTCATCCACCCCTGGTAACTATCATATTGACAACATACCCCTTAGAGCTGACCCAGTAGTCAGGGACTTAGGAACACATATAGACAGTAATCTTGCTCACTGTCGACAGTAGTGAGTAAATCATTCTATGTTGCACAGCTTATAAACAAAGGCATGGAACACATATAGACAGTAAGCTTGCTCACTGTTGACAGTAGTGAGTAAATCATTCTATGTTGCACAGTTTATAAACAAAGGCATGGCATCTAAGTCCAAGTAAATCATTGTTCCTCTGTATTTGGCATTCATCAGACTTATCACTGAGTACAATGCCCCTTTGGTATTTTTTAAAAGTACAAGAAAGCCTGAGATGTGATTAATGTGAGAGGCTGGGTTCTTCAGTCAGGTGCAAAAACATATAATTCCATTCCAAACTGTGAATCAAATAATTTTCCTTACAGATCTGATACAGTATCAGCATTAGCTAGACTTGAGACATGGCATTTCATATTTCTGAGTCTTACTTTGGTCTTACTGTTTCATAGCTAGCGTTTCTCATCATGACGCAGATTGTCTGTAAGCCTATGCAAGTCTTGGACACGCACGCTTTTAATTGTAATAACTGTGGTATATACATTTTTAATATAAATGGAAAAGCTTAAAACTAAGTTTATTTAAACCACCCAGTCATTATGAATTTCACAATCACACATATAGAACAGTGTATGTTATGTAGTCCAATCTCGCCTACATTCTTACCCGTGGGGTCGGAGCCGAACCTCGGCTCCGACTCAGCCATACTCTAGCTCAAAGTCTTCAATTGGCTTGTGGCTAAGAGGTATCCCATACTGCACTGCTCCCTTTCCCCAGATCTCGTTTGCCGCTCATACAGCTCAGACATGGTCTCGCTCTTGGCCGTGGCTAAGTATAACTTTCTTCTACTTTTTAGTATTTTGTTGCTCCAAAAGCTATTTTCATAGCTAGTCTCTGTTTTTTGACAAGAAAACTGTTGGTGTAGCCTGTTTGGCTTTTTGTCTTGGTATCCCGTTTACATTCTTCCCTTTTTACGGGCTAGGCCCATTTCAGTTAGAGGTCCTAGTCCTCCCTTCTAGTTGTGTGTGTCCCAGTTTCCCTGTGTGTGTTTGTTCCAGTGTTGCACCATCCCATTGGGCTAGGGCAGTTTAACTTAGAGGACCTAGTCCTCCTTTGTTTTGTATGTCAGGGCCGTTTAAGTTAGAGGTCCTTTCTTCCCTGTGGTGCTTATTGTTTTATGACCGTTTAATTTAGAGGCATGGTTCCTGTGTTTTTCTGTTGTTGGTGTCGGGTTTGTCTTCTGATATTGTGTGCAGTGTCATACCAATATGTCTAAGGTTACAAAAGAACACAAGCCTTCGGGCTTCAAAAAATGTGATAAGTGTGGATATAAAATGTCTATTACTGATGGGCACTCTTTGTGTGTATATTGCTTGGGGGCTATCCACCTCCAAGAATCCTGTGTGTTCTGTCACGCTTTTAGCCCACCCATTCTTCAAGAGAGGATGAACAAACTGATTCTGAAGGGATTACTGAAACCCTCCTTTGAAGAAGACTTGGAGAGGGCTTCCAGTTCAAAGTCCTCTCCCTCTAAAGCAGACAAGACCTCTAAATCAAAAAAACGGTCTCCGGCTCCGTCAGTTTTATCGGATCTGCCAGAGAAAGTTGCCAAATCTACTTCAGCTTCCTCGGCTCCATTGACTTCGGGGCCGAAGGAAGTGGGTGAATTGACTAAGTCAACATCGGCTCCCAGTCTCTCGGAGCCAGTGACAGAGATACTTGTTCGGAGCCGGTCTCCAGTTTCTAGACCGTTTTTTTCCTTCTCGTAAGTCTCCTTCTGCAGGGAGGTCCAGATCTCCATCCTTATCCTCTAGGTCCTCCAGGACTCTCTCGGACGATGATGTGGATAGAGTGGTACAGAGACTGCTCCAATCACTGGTGTTGGCCAAATTGTTTTCGGCTCCAGCCCAATCGGCCCCAGAGCCTGTCACCCAACCATCCTCGTATGTTCCTCCTCCAAGCCTTTCTCGGCCTTTGGAGCCAGAGTTGTCGGTTCCTTCTGATGCCTTTGCATCGGCTCCAGGCATCTCAGTTCCGATCTCCACTCCAACACCGTCGGCTCCATCCACGGGGTCCAGGGATCATAGTTTCTCGGCCAGACCCGAGGGAGAGGTCTCGGGTCAATCTTCTTCGGCTCCGAGCCTCCCACTCGGTGCTTTGGCATGGGTGAGCTTGGGCCCTGCCTCGGCTTTGGACCTTCTCCCTTCGGCTCCAAGGGCTTCCACGGTTAGTCGTCCTTCAGAGCCAGGGGGATCAGCTTTCGAGGTCATGCGGAGCATGCTGGCCAGGTCCTCAGCTGCGTCTGATGGCACTGACACTCTACCCCCTCCAGCACCGGTATCAGTTTCTTATCACCCTCTGTCCTTGGACAGTGGAGACCCAAGGCCTCAGGATACCTCCATGAGTGGTCCCCAACTTTCTGAGGTCTCCCTAGAGTGTTTGCCTGAGGAGCCCCCCAGAAAAAGAGTGTGCAAGAGGAAGCACATCAACTCCCAGGATGAGTCTATCACTTCAGACACCAACCTCGAGGAGTCAGAGGTGTCCCCCAAGTCGTCTTCTGAAGATATCTCTCTCTCAGATATACTGGAGATCTTGAAGCAGAGAGGTGACTGGCCCTCCAAATCTCCCTCTGAGGAGGAGTCGGTGTTCCTGAAGGCCTTTGGGTCTCAACCCTCTGCCTCTTGGGTTTCTCCCCCATTCGATGAACTCCTGGATGTTGTTTGTCAAAGGGTGTGGGAAACCCCTGATACTGTGGAACCAGTCCCCAGGAGAACCAACAAGTTTCTCTCCGCCCCCGCTGACAAGGAATTTCTCACAAAGGGCGTTCCAGTAGATGCCATGGTGGTGGCAGAGGCCACCAAGAAGGAACTAGCTGAGACTTCATCTACCATCCATCCCCCTAACAAGGAGTCAAGGACCATGGACCGGTATGGGAAGCGTATGTTTTATTCAGCGGCCTTTACTCTGCGGTCACTGAACTATTTGTCACATTTTACATGGCTCCAAAGAGATCTCCTAAAAGAGCTTGGAGAGTCTCTGCAGGGTAATGTTTCTGACACAGTGGCTCAGAAGGTCAATGCCCAAATGTCTACCCTAAATTCCATTACTAACTCCTCCATGAGGCTGATCTCACATGCAGCCGACGGAGCGAGTAGGGCAGCGAGTTCAGGAGTCTCGCTTAGGAGGCACTCCTGGATGCGCCTGTGTAATTTCGCAGAGACCTTCAAGTCTACATTCACCAATGCCCCATTTGACGGTTCATCGTTGTTTGGAACCAAGGTGAAGGATACTCTCACTAGGTGCGAGCAGGAAGGAAAAACCCTGTCTGCCGTGGGAGTCTGTTTTTCCATGCCTTCTAGACCTTATCCCAAGGGCCAGAAGGATGGGAAAATGTGGTTCAGAAAGCTGCAAAGGTTTTTTCAAGACACACAAAGTGATTCCCCCTCCAGAGACAGGGGAGGGGGTGGTAACTCAGGTAGATGCCACCCTAGAGGCAGAGGAGGCCCGCGTAACCAGGGGGACCACGATTCCTTTCGTGGTTCCTCCTACCAGCGCTCCTAATGGGAGGCCCAACTGCACTTCTTCATAGCCAGTCAGGGGTTGCATTTTGCTATACCCAGAAGCCTGGCAAGGCATCACCCAGGACGAGTGGGTATTAAAGATAATTTCCAGAGGATATCATATTCCCTTCTCTTCTCATCCCCTACCAACCAAGAGAAGCCAGATGCTCCACCCAGTCAAAGGGATTCCGCAGCTTCAGAAGTTCAAAAGCTGATAGCAAAAGGAGCCATCCAGCATGTCCCCTCAGACCAGCTGGGATTAGGGATTTACTTAAGATTGTTTTTGTTGCCGAAAAGAACAGGGGACCTGAGACCCATCTTGGATCTCAGCTGCTTGAACCTCCATGTAAAAAAGTCCAAGTTCCGAATGGTCACTTTACAGTCTATTCTCCCATTGTTGGGGAAAGAAGTATGGATGTGCTCCATCGACCTCAAGGATGCTTACTACCATATAAAGATGGAACACGGCATCCAGAAGTCATTTACGCTTCCGGCTGGGAGCCAGTCATTTTCAGTTTCGAGCCCTGCCCTTTGGTCTCACCACAGCCCCCAGGGTGTTCACCAAATGTATGGCAGTGGTGACAGCTCACTTGAGACGTCAGGGATTCCAAGTGTTTCTGTACCTAGACGACTGGCTCCTGTCTGCCACCACCAGGCATCTACTACTACAGACCAGGGATGCAACCATTGCGCTGTGTCAACGACTGGGTATCACACTAAACTGGGAAAAGTCTGCCTTGTTGCCCTTGCAGCGTGTCACCTTTATAGGCGCTGAGTTAGACACCATGCTCATGAGGGCTTTCTTACCACAAGAAAGAATTCAGGTTTTGCAACAACAGGTCTACGCATTGCTTCCACTGAAAAAGGTAAAGGCAAAAATGGTTCTCAAATTGTTAGGGACAATGGCTGCCACAGTTATGCTAGTCCCTCTTGCAAGACTACATATGAGGCTTCTTCAGTGGCTGCTCTTTGCTCAGTGGTACCTACAACACCTTCCGCTTTCCCATCTTATTATGATTACAGACAAGTGCAAGCAGGATCTATGCTGGTGGCTTCAGACCAGCAATCTCAATGTGGGAAAGCCCTTCATTCCATCTCCTCCAGTTGCCACGGTGACCACGGATGCCTCCCAGATTGGGGGGGGGGCATTATCTTGGCAGGACAATCCAAGGCACGTGGCAAGAGCACAAGATACATTTGCATATCAATGTCTTGGAGATGAGAGCAGTGCTATTAGCGTTGCAAGCACTCCAGAGCTTTCTTCCTCTCGGGACGATTGCAATCCACTCAGACAACATGTCGGTGGTATGGTATCTGAACAAACAGGGGGTAACCAAGTTGTATCCCCTTTGCAGAGAGGCTGTTCGAGTGTGGCAGTGGGCAGTGTCTTCCCAACCCTTTCTAGTGGCAACGCACATTCCGGGGAAGTCCAACGTGATTGCTGACAGGTTGAGCAGAGCTATTCTGATGCCTCACAAGTGGTCCCTGAACAAGCAGGTTGCGGAGCAGATTTTCTGCAGATGGGGTCAGCCTTGCTGCAATCTATTTGCCAGTCCCCTCAATACCAAGTGCAGCAGCTACTTCGCCCTCATCCCCCCTCAGGGGGAGTCACCCAGGGATGCTCTAGTTCACGATTGGCCCTCCGGTCTACTTTATGCCTTCCCACCTGTTCCTCTGATAGCAAAGGTTACTCAGAAAGCACAATTCTTGGGAAGCAGAATGATTCTGATTGCTCCACACTGGCCTTGTCAAATTTGGTATCCCTTTCTCCATCCCTATCTCATGGACGACCCCTGGATTCTGGACCCACAGCCAGACCTATTGACTCATATGTCAGGGCAGTTCCATCCCTCTCTTCAGACCCTCCGGTTGACAGCTTGGCTACTCCAGTTCCATCACTAGTCAGGCTTTATCATTTTTCTCCAGAAGTAGTTCATATTCTGTCTTCTTCCCATAAGCCTTCAACTAGGAAGATTTATTCCAGTAAATAGAAAAGATTCTCCATCTGGGCTCATGAAAGGCAGATTGACCATTACACTGTACCATTTTCATCAATTCTGGATTTTCTCTCCATGCTTTTCAGTCAGGGGTCAGCTGCTGCAACCATTAAAGTTCAGTTAGCGGCTATCTCCACCTTTCATGTCGCTAATGAACCCAGTCTAATGGCGCATAGACTTTGTAAGGCATTTTTAAAGGGCACTATGATGCTTCGGCCCCCAGTCTTTGATCCTGTAATGCCATGGGACTTCAATTTTGTGCTACAGTGTCTCACTTCATCTCCCTTTGAGCCTGCAGCTACTTGGGACTTGAAACATTTGTCATGGAAGACAATCTTTTTGGTAACCATCACTTCAGCCAGGCGAGTCTCTGTGCTCCAAGCTTTGTCATTTAGACCTCCTTACTTGGTATTTCACAAGGATAGGGTTTCCCTCAGACCAAATCCTTCCTTTATGCCAAAGGTTGCTTCGGTTATTAACCTCAACCAGTCCATTGAGCTGCCTGCGTTTTTTCCAGAATTTTCTAATAAGGCAGAATTTAAATTCCACCAGCTAGATGTTCATAGACAATTGTGTTTTTGTTTACATAGAACGAAGGATCTTAGCAAATCAGATCAGCTATTTGTCTCATTTTCAGACAATAGACTTGGGTCTCCTGTCTCTAAAGTAACCTTATCCAGATGGATCTCTAGTTGTATTTCCTTCATTTATGCCTCAAGCGGTAAGGAATTACCTTTTAAGGTGAATGCTCATTCTACACAAGTAATGTTTACCTCTATGGCATTTCAGGCCAGGATGTCTATGGATAATATTTGTGCTGCAGCTACATGGGCATCTCCTCACACCTTTATCAGTCACTACAAATTGGATTTGATATCCAGAGGCAGATCTTCTTTTGGTTACACAGTGCTCAGCAGTATTTTCCACTGAGCCGCCCAAGGTTCGTGTGCTGAGGACGCTGTCCCACGGGTAAGAATGTAGGCGAGATTGGACTACATAACATCAAGAAGTTATGTACTCACCATAGCGTTCGATGTATGTAGTCCATCTCGCCTCACATTCTTACTTACCCTCCCGCCTTCCCCCTCCTGGAGGGCCTAGAGGTTAGTTTTGGTTTCAGTACTCCTTTTGTTGTTGGGCTGATTCTTCCTCTCTATGTATTGTGTGTGTGGGGTATGATTGCCTGAGCTTGCAGCAAACAAGATCTGGTGGAAGGGAGCAGTGCAGCATGGGATACCTCTAAGCCACGAGCCAATTGAAGACTTCGAGCTAGAGTATGGCTGAGTTGGAGCCAAGGTTCGGCTCCGAACCCACAGGTAAGAATGTGAGGCGAGATGGACTACATACATCGAACATTAGGGTGAGAACATAACTTCTTGTTCATCTCACTGGGTCACATTATGTATTCAGAGTTCTGAATTATTTTTCACTGTCTATGGCTTTGAGCACAAGCTAAAATGAATTCAGTGCACCATGTTTCTTCATGATGCAGGCAAGGATACAATTAATGTATGTAACACTTTTTCTTTCAAAGCTGAAGAAAGAGAAAACTTACAATACTAAAAAGTAAATTGTAGACATAGTATCATAGGAGGTTACTAAGCTAATGACCCAGGGCTCATACAAGCCTAGCCAAGATCAACCTGTGTTTCCAAGGGCATCTGGTTCAAGCAGACACTAAAATCAGCACCTGTTACCTCAGCATCACATACTACCAAAGCAGACGGTTCTTTATATGAGACATTCATTTTCTCTTGGAAATCAAGGGTTCTACAAGACCAGTGATGGTTATGTCACTGAATTAAAATATAGACTGTAAGACTGTGAATTTTATGACCTTTGACTCACTAATAAGGCACAGAGTAGTGCATGGCATAAGAAGGGACAATTTTAGGTGCAGCCTTTTAAAGGAAGCTAACTTAACATTGGAAAAAGAAGAGAGTCACACAAAATTATCTAAAGTGCAACTCCTGAGCATTACAGAGGGGATGGAATTGAGACTGTGTGCAAAATTAAAGCTGAGAAACTGTAAAAATCTGTAAAAATAAAAATGCTGTATGATAAAATAGATATCTTACAGTCTACTTAGACAAATGCACCTGGTAACAAATGAGCAGAGAGATACTCTGATGCATACTTAAGGGACTTTACAAATGCTTAGATTCTAGGGGAATTTGTTTGTGTCTTTCGGCTTTTCCCAGTTAGGGGTCGCCACAGTGGAACTCCGGTCCGCTAATGATTGGCAGTAGATTTTTACATACTGGCTTGCCGGGCCTAACGCAAAACCTTCAACGAAGGAACGCCCATTCACGCATGTCGCTACACAGAAGACGCTCTAACTGAGAATCGAAGGGGCAACGTCTAACTGTGAGGCAACAACACTACTGCAGCACCACCACTGCAGATTCTAGGAATAAATGTGCAATATATAAAAAATCAAATGTGCAAAATATATGACAATAATTATTTTACAAGAGTTTGTCTGAAGAAAAATGAAGCACAATAACCAGAATACTGTAGTAGAATTAAGCAAGCAGTTAACGCCCATAACCTACTTCAGAAACCTAACATCCTATCGAATGCAAAGTCATTGTACCCAGTAACTATCAATAGTTTTGTGCACATTTTGTGCAATAAGTGGAATTTCTTCCATTTTCTCAAGTTGTACAACCTGCAGAATTGTTATATAACTATATTGAGATTCAGTTTTCATAATTTTTTTAAATAAAAATACATAATCTTGATACTTACCATGTGTGATGAGTTTGCAGTTCATAAGTCATTAGGAATCCCTGAAATTCTTGTGAGTGGAATTGAAGTGCAGCCTGTGAATATTCCAGAAGATAAACTCAAAGGTACTGTTTTTGTGGTGTAGGGTACATTCAATCCAACAAACTTTTGTGGAGGTTTACTCCCTTGACCTCCGCTGAAGATGGGCCATTGGCTTAGTTGGACTTCCCCGGTTATCAAATAAATAAATAAATAAAATAAAATATGGTTAGCAATGGCCAGCATTACTAGGTGAATGAGAGAAGAATGGTATCTTGGCAGAGAAAGCATGGATTAATGACAAAGCAGTTACGCTGAGACTGTATAATAGTGCACAATGCAATATCATGGCTGAATCTACATCTCTCCATGTAACCGTATGCATTTGTTATTAATGCAACAATTTTAAACAACGATAATAAACAAGGGGGAGGATAGGATAAATAAAGGGCTTAGTAATGGAGTCAGAAATATTAAATGCATGACAGATTACTTTAATGGACTGGAGCACAATGTAATTTATCTAGGCACAAAATAACCTTGGATGAAATAAATAATGAATATGGAGTAGTTATTACAGTAGCTATAGGGAAATGGATATAGAAGGAAAAAAGTCAAAGAAAACAGTCAGATAAGTTAAAATCAGTCATGAGCTATATTGATGCAAGCTCCAAGCCCTGAAGGTAGAGACAAGGATGAGATTGTGTTGGAATACATTGAGTATGGCAAAAGTAGTTTAAAAAGAAAACATTTTCTGGGCAAGCTTCTGGGTGGCATTATTCTAAAATACAAAATATAGTGATAGGTTTCTCCTACAAAGGATATAACTCAGATTATAACATGCAGTATGACAGAGGAACGTAACAATAGAAATGTCACACCAAAATCTGCCATTAACGTTTAATACTGAAACATTCAAATGTCTTGATAGAGTTAGCCTGCCCAAAAGTGTAATGTTCTTTACATAAAATAAATGCAAAGGAACAAGTAGTCAAATGACAAGACAACAGGAGTTAAAACATAATACCTTTAAAGTGGTACGTGTAAACTCCCTACACAGCAACTGCATCATGTACACTGACAACCTGTTACTCCTAAATCACTCAAGTACACGTTGCAAGAGATGCTCCTACACTAAGAATCTGGAATTACTGCTCACTCGCACCAAGAACAGCAACGCTAAACAAGTTGTCAACTCATACATCATGACTCCTATTCGTAATATGCACCCAACACATGAACCTTCATATGCAGTGGTACTCCCCAGAAACCTACCTAAACACCAGAGACCTCCGAAACACAAACATGCTACACCTAACACAACACTCAAAGCACCCAATATACATAAAAACACTAGCACCTGCGTCTCACCAAGTAAGCTCTTCAGGCAATGCACAGCTATTTCAAATGGTTTAATTAGAGGTGACTCTATAGTGAGACATACAGATGCCCCATTCACTAGACTGACAAGGAGAAGGTTACAGTCAGCTGCCTGTCTGGTGCAAGGATTCACCAGATCACACATGCACTCAAGTCTCTCAACAACAAGTACCGTTATGACTCTGTCATAGTTCATATTGGTGTGAAAAACTTGAGATGTACCTCTCTGGACTATATGAAGAGAGACTTGATTGATCTCTATGAATATGTGTCCCAGGCAGGTATGTCCCTAGCTTTGAGCAGCATTTTACCCTCACCTAGGATGATACCACAATATAAATAGAAAATGATTGACTTTAATAACTGGCTTAGTTTCTGGTGTCATTCTAAGGGGATTCAGTTCCTGTCAGTCTGGGACGACATGGTGGATAAACCACGCTGTTTTGCCAGAGATGGTCTTCACCTGACACCTCTAGGCTTTTGGTTACTGGCTAAGACAGTTCCCCCCCACCCCCAATGCCTTTTTAGGCAAGCTCACAAACAACAAAATTCCCAACACAAAGAAACTAAGGGTCATGCTGCTAAACACTAGGAGTTTAAATAGGAAACTGCACTCTCTGGAAGCACTCCTGTCCCTTGAATTTGTTGACATCTGCACAGTCACAGAAACATGCCTCAAGGCCTCATAAAGTACCTTGGCCTTGCAAGGCTACAATGCCTTCCACATTTTCAGACCGCAAATTTAAGGTGTGAGAACCAAAGGAGGTGGAGTATCTACCTTCATTAAAGATAATTACACCTCTAGACTGGTTAAACAAGAAAACTCTCTGGAACTACTCCAAGTCCAAATTACTGTGGGTAAGAGCCACCTTCAGGTCATCATCAGTTACAAGTGTCCTTCCATGAACCAAGATGCCCACACAGCTTGTTTAGTCCTACGTGGGACAATTAAGGTAGAATCTGACACCCTAGTCATGGGTGACATCAACTATCCTTCCATTAATTGGGAAACTTATATGAGCCCAAACTCCCTCATGCAAAAGTACCTGGAGTCTGTTAACTCAAATACCCTGGAACAAATAGTGCTCCAATATTCTAGACCTGGTCTTCAACAATATGAGTAACTGATGCAACGCCTCAAGTGTAGGGCCCACACTAGTTAAATCTGACCATAAATCAGTCATTTTTGAAGTAGCAATAGCACTAGAACTCCCCTAAGGAGAAGTCAGGCTTAGAATCTTCAACAAAGCTAACTATACTCTCCTAAGGGAAGGTATAATCGACTTCCAAGCTCTTGTTTCCACAGATGGCATTGACAGCTATACTAAGTTATTCATTGATGCCCTGTATAAACATCTGCTCAAATGTATAGACACAGTTGTGCAGGATAGGATTAAAGCAAAATCCTCCAGAAAAAAAAACTAACCATCCTGGAGGTCGTCTAGCATTAATAAATTATACAATAAGTGAAAGAAGCTGCTGTCTAAAAATACAAAAGTGAGAACCCAGAACTTCAGCTATGTCAGCAACCTAAAAGGTAGGACTCAGATGTGTGCTGAACTAATTGTGGATGGCATCACACACACACACACACACACACACACACACACACACACACACACACACACACACACACTGACCCTGAGGAAATTGCAAATCTGCTAGCAGGCAGGTTTGGCAAACATGCTGGAGTGAATCATCATGGACCGCACATATAAGGATATAGGTGATCTCCAAACTCTGGATCTGTCCTGGGTCATTATCCCCCTTGACAAGGGCAGCTCGGCAACAGACCCAAGTAACTATATATCCATAAGTTTAACCAGCCTCATCTGTAAGGCAATGGAATGAATCATCATGGACCGCACATATAAGGATATAGGTGATCTCCAAACTCTGGATCTGTCCCAGATCGAATTTGTCAAGGGAAGGTCATGCTTTTTAAATATGGTTGTCTTCTATGGGAATGTGACCAGAACCATAGATGAGGGCAAAGCCATGCACACAGCCTATCTTGACTTGGCCAAGGCTTTCGACACTATCCCACATTTGGGGATCATTGACAAACTAACCCAGTTGGATATCAACCCCTATGTTGTCAGGTGTGTTGAAAACTAGCTCACAGATTGACAACACTCAGTCAAAGTGGAAGACTTTACCTCTGCCAGCAGACTTGTCAATAGTGGGGTCCCATAAAGGTCAGTGCTGAGCCCCCTCTTGTTTGGTATATACTTCGCAGAAGTCCAGGCCGAAACAGAGGGGCTGTGGTTAACCAAGGTTGTGGACGAATGTAAATTAGGTGCCATCATTGAATACCCTAGCAATGTCAGCGTACTTTAAAAGGGGCTTACACAGACCAATGACTGGTGCCAAAGCCATAGTCTTAAACTAAATGCTAAAAAATGCATTATCATTCCCTTGTGTCCCTGCTGATTTCCAAATAATCAATAATACCATAAGTATGAATTCAGTAGTGAGGAACCTGGGAACGCAAGTTGACGTTTACCTTAACTTTGATCACCATGGGTCTACTATGGTGAGGAAAGCATTCTACATCACTCACCTGATTAGCAAAGGCATCTCCTCAACATTAAAAGAGGTTATAACTCCCCTGTATTCGTCCCTCATCAGGCCTATTATTGAACATAATGTTCCCTTCGGTATGCACCATACCAGACACCTGCAGCAACTTGAGAGACCTTAGTGACTTCTAAGAAAATTCAGCTTCTCCAGCACATATCTTATATGGACAGACTGAAGTTGCTGTCACTGTACTAATGGAAATGCTGCACATTCTTAAGACAAATGGGACTAGAGTCACCTGTTCCAGGGACCTCAATCTAGCCTGTGATATATAAACAGGACCTGCTGGAGAGATAGAGACATCTCCAGAGGTTGCCACTCCTCTAGAATGGCTTCCAATCTATATCAAGCAGAGCACCTCCATGACTTTGTTTAAGCACAACCTGGATGACTGGATGGGAAACTGTAAATTTCTCCTGGGTATTGCCCTGGCTTCTCTTCTGGACATGCATAGTCCTTGCTAGAGAAACCTTGGGCATAGATGATATCTCTCATCTAGTATTGTACTGGGATTTAATAGCTAGGCTTGTAAATACCCACAGGTCAATAGCCTAGTAACATCCTATGAACCTATGAACCTATGTGAAGTCCAAACTTTGCCTATGTAACTCTGACTGGAATCTTTCTATCCAGTGACTACACTGAAATAGGCATCTACCCAATTTTTTTTATGATATATAGGAAAGCAAAATACACTTGATATGTCTGACAGTCTTCTTCTGAAATCATAGTTTGTATTTTATCATGATCCATTTACAGGCTAGGCATATGATGTTTGGTGTCAAAGTTCATATTCAGCTGTTACAAAGTCCTGTTGTTTGATGTGTGGTAGGCACCATTTTGTAAAAGTTTCATAACACTTGACAGTCACCTTGCCCTAGTACTTACATATCAGGTAGTTGGTATCACAAAGCACTTCACTTCAAGTAAGCAGCTTTCTGTAGGAAATGTATCCTTATTTTCACATTAAACTGAAGTGATAATCCATCTACTGTAAATCACAGGGAGTTTCTTTCTGAAGTTATCATCTTAGATTTAAGCTGCTTCAGTAGTGTGCATTAGATTTCAGCTGTGCAAATAAGATCAATTTTTGTTTATTTCTATTACTCTATTACTCCACCCAAATACAGATGAAGATGAATAATACAGAAAGCACATTGAGCAAATGAAATGACTGATGTATTAAATACATGACATTTAAAAGGACATACTTCCAATATAATGATTGTCAACAGAGAAGATTCAAACCTGTAGTCATAAAACAAAACTGTTCACAAAAATTCAGAATGTCTCTAAAGCTAAAAAAACCTCTAAAGCTAAAGCACGGCTTCAGTGGGCCTGACGGTATACCAGGTTGCCTCTAAAACAGCTCATATCTAGACTTATCAGGCCCATTAGGATCTCTATTTAACCGCAGCCTCTGGATTGGCTTTGTCCCGATATAGTGGAGGAATCTGATAAATAATGACTTAGAAGTCCTCCAAACACTGGACCTGACCCATTTTTGCTTTGTCAAGGGCAGGTCATGCCTACTGAGTCTGGTGGATTTCTTTGAAAAAGTCATTAAGTCGATGAATGAGGGTAAAACAGTACAAGCCACCTACCTCAACCTAGCCAAGGAATTTGACACAATTCCCCTCTAAGATATTAGAAAATAAACTCACAAAACTGGACTTAAATCCCTATGTCACCAGATGGATAGCCAATTGGCTCATGGACAGGACACGTGGTTAAGGTGAGTAAACCCAGATCCAGCAAGAGGCCAGGTACTACTAGTCTGCCACAGGGCTCAGTACTGGGACCACTCATCTTTGGAATATACTTCGTTGAAGTCAGTGGTAATGTGGAAGACTTCTGGATGACAACATTTTTCAATTACTCCAAGCTGGGGCAGTCATTAAATCCCCCAACAATGTAGATATCCTTCAGGAGGGTATAGGACAGACAGATGATTGGTGCCAAAACCATGGCCTAAAACTAAATGCAAAAAAATGCATTATCATACCCTTTGGAAAGTCAAATACCCCTACAAATTTCAACATCAATAGCACACCCCTAAGAGTAGATTCAGACATTGAAGATCTAGGCACACCAAATAGATAGTAGCCTGAACTTTGACTGCCAAGTGGCCACTGTGGTGAGGAAGACTTTTTAAGTGATACAACTTATAAATAAAGATATGGCATCCAGATCCAAGGAAATTATAGTCCCCTGTACTTAGCCCTCATTGGACCAATAATTGCATACAATGAGCCATTTAGCATGAACTTGACTGGGCACTTACAGCAGATGGATTGACCTCATGATTTCCTCACAATGGCAATACAGGGTGTAAACACCAGAAACTATGCGGCTAGACTAAAAGCCTTACCCCTTTGCTCTGTCTCCTACCGACTATTAAGCAGTGACTCATGCCTGACCTACAAGGCACTCGCAGATCTAGTCCTGATGGAGCTGTTATACATCCACAAGTCAAACAGCACAACATTCACCTGATCTATGATCTAGATATCTAAACGTATTCAGCGACTAAAACAAAGCATGCTGGAGAGACAGATCTGTGTCTCAGAGATTGCCCCTTCTTTGGAGCAGTTTTCCTATTCACAATAAGCAGAGCTCTTCCCCGGATCTCTTCAAATGCAGTTTGGATAAATGGATTGGGAAATGCAAATTCACACATGGGGTAGTGCCTATGTTCTTTATGTCGTGGGCAGTCTGTAAGTTTCTCAATGCACAGGCACAGATCCATGCCATCCACTAGCAACCATAAATTATGTAAAATAAGATTATATTGGCTAGGTTTGTAAGGTCCCTTAAGCCTTTAGCCTAATAATCTCCTATGAACCTATGAACATGTGTTGATAGCATCTTTTGTCATTACTAGTATAATTCACCTTTGTATCAGGTGTGTACTATAGAACCAGTAGCTTTTGTAAAATAAATAAAATGTATGTAAATAAAGATCCGTAGCACTATTATCCATTTGCACTTGTCTGTGCCAGTCAGCAGTGTTAAATTTATGTAGCATTCAGTGCTTACCCTTGGTTCCAGCTGATTACTTCTCTATAAAAATCTATTGCTTTTTCTTCTCAGCCATAACATTATACTGATTCACACCAAAACCCATGTGCTGAGTCAGCGACGTTTGCTTGATTACTTGATGTTCATATAACTTGCATCTCATTTAATGCCAGCTACCCTTTTGTTTATCGCAAATGCAATAGCTTTCCTCCTCCTTCTTCTTTCTTTCTTTTCTTGTTTTTTATTTTAATGGATGACTTTCTGTTTTAAGAAAGAACAAAATAATACCTTCAGTTGCAGTGGCAGTGGTTTTGATTTTTGAATAAACCACCAAGCTGTATTGAATACCATTAGATGGATAAACTGCACAGATAAGAATCATAAACTTGATCTGGTTCATACTATAGCGTTATAGCAAAGCCCTGCAGACACATGCAGAAATATTTGCTGCAAGCTATCAAGGAACAGTTTCCTTAAATGCAGAAATGTGTAACATTTTTTGTGGTCTCATAAATGCAATGTCTAGCTGACAAAAGAGATTGTATAATGCTTTATTTTTTCTTCCCCGTTCCTATATCTGTTAGTGTCTTCAGATGCTGAGGCAGTTCAATGTTAATACAGTGCTTTAAATTCAAACACCGCTTTCTTGCTGCAGATTCTCCTACAGGATTATGTACAGTGTGGATTTCTTTAGGATGCAAGTATATCTGCTGTAAAGTTAAGAAAACAGCAGATAAGTCAGAAACTGCCTTTTCAAGCAACAGTGTTACTACTGACTTGTACAGCTCATTTCAATTGTTTGTGTTAAAATTTAAATTGAGTTGGATATATTGAGTGTCAACACATGATAAAATCTGTAAGGTTTCATGAAGAACTACAAACAGGTTCATTAAAATGGATGCTAAAAGGAAAGGAATGGAAAAATCCAAACCTTATATAGGCCTGTGGGTTTACGGGCTCATGCTGAATATTAAACTACATTGTTGTTATTTATAAATATGTAAGATCCTACCTGCACTATTTTCATTTCAAAGAATATTTACAGGAAACATTCCATATTCCCTATCTTTTTTTTTTTTGGCTACAGACTTCATCTTCAAATTAGCATGTTTCATAAAAGCATGTTTAGTGAATACAGCAAACCTCTTTTCCTTTTTTAGATGCAATTAAGGAAACATAGACAATGAGCACAGCGAGGGGCCAAAACAACACTAAATCTCCCCTTAGCATTACTAGATAAATACTTCTACAGTTAACATTAAGAAGAATATAAAACTGGGCTAAGAAATGCTGTCGATAAATTGCGTGAGAGGCTGTATCAGTTAGTGCATTGATAGTCTGTGCACACAGGATAAGGACATTGACTGCTTGCTAATCTATTCCCAGATGGGGGTGGATGCAGACGAAAAGCGCCATTGCACACGCTCCAAAGGTGTTTGAGGTATGTCTACTGCTTTGCTAAATCACTCCAGGCCCCCGTTCAGGGTGACCTTCATCCACCACAATCTATTTGCACATCTTATTCTGACCCTTGCTTTCACACTGCCATACTGCTAATTTTCAGTAGAAAAGAGTTACTTGAAATAGATGATAAATTTTTATAATTTGTTTCAATCTCTCTGCAGTTCCTGTGGAACCAGCAATACAAGAATTGTTCAGGTTAGTGCTCTGAGTGTAAAATGTATCCCCATTAGCAATTTAGAAAATTCATGCCTTTTAATGGGTATAATGCACTTTCAAGTTCATTGGTGGTTTGCTCATGCCCTGCTGCGTTGATGAAATTAATTCTCCTGAGACCTGCTAATAAAAATGCATTTTGCATCCTCTCCTTTTTCAGTTATTTGATTTTTTTCTCTTTCTGTCTTTGTTACCCTCCATCTCTTTATTGCTCACTGCCTGCTTTTAGTATAATCTCTCCACAGCATGCTAGCACCTATATAATTAATCCTTTCCTATTTTCCCCAGCTGTCCAACTGCTGGCTGTGATGGCAAATAGTATATTAGTAGCAAATATGCAAGACACAGAAGGTACCTGTTTTAATCACTGAATTTACTGCACCAGATTATGCAATGTGTTTTTTTCTGCTTTTATAAACTGCTTACTATTTAGATTCCATACAGTATCTTAAACTAGTAAGCGCAATTGAAGCCTTTGAAATTAATCTATCTGGACTTAAGAAACAAATTTTAAACAGAGAGTTCTCATCATGTATGCCTTGTCAGGCAGTGATTTATCAGTGACATATGGCTATTGACATGACTGCTCCCTGTCATCTTGATGGGTTTCTGCCAGTTTGGACATCTGTCTCATAGCTGCTGTCCTTAGATATGTAGTACACTGGATTACAGTTCTTATATTTTGATCATGTATTCTTTGAAATACTTTATCCCCTCTTATATGCATGCACTTACAAAAGCAACCTTTACATTTGCTATTATTTTGTTTTGCTGCTCTGCAAATAATGAACATCTCTTCTTACATTCTGCTCACTTCGTCTTAAAATTTAACTAACCAAATGAGGTGAGACAAAGTTATTGCTTCTAGGATGACAGACTATGGAAAGAGAGCTGTCATCCATTTCCTGCATATGTAAAAATGCATTTTTCTACATGTTTTCCAAAGTCGGTATACAAATAAAGAAAGGCTTAAAATATGCATTTATACTTATTCTTCTCTGTCACAACAGAAAAAAATAATATTATAAAGAAAATTGGCTATTGACATGGTGCCTGCTGTGCATGCTTTAAAGGTCTAGCCAGTAGTAAACCTGTTACAGTGGAATATTGTATCTCTCCTGTAATTCAGTATTTATGATTTATGACACAGCACCTTTTAAGGATATGCTTATTGCATATAGTCATATAGTGATTCGTTATATGGGCTGGGAGTATCAAGGTAGCCTACTTTGTAGAGATCCATATTATTTCCAGTCCCCAGGATAAAAAAAAAATGTCAAATAGCTTTTACAAAGACTCTTGTATATACCTAGAGTTTTTTTCCTTTGGGAACCTTTTGAAAACTCTGCATCTTTTATTGCATTTAGCTAACATCAGGATGGCACTATTGGACAGCAGAAGATAGAAAAGTATCTAATGAAACTACCTAAAATGAGACAGAGCTACAACTAAATGCTAGTTGTTGAAGCAAGCAGGATGAATTTAGCTGACAAGCAAGGGTGCTCAAAATATTTGTGGGCTATTTAAGCATTATAGTTTTCTTTGTAAACTTTACTAGCAATGCAGAGATCTAGTATGTTTTCATGGACACATCTATTATAAAAGGAACTGAACAGGCTTAGCTCAGAAATCTTAAAATATACACACACAGATTTATTCACATGAGGTGTGTGTGAGAGCCTTAATATTGTATTTCAAATTGCACCATACATCTGTAGTCATCTCAATTATCAAAACTCAGTGGTTTCAAAGCAGAGAAATGTGAGGAATGTGTGTGGTATTCAAAAACATAATTTGCCACAAAAGCAGGGAATACATACATTACATTGTTCCAAAAGGACTAACTGCAGTGGTGGTGCTGCGGTAGCGTTGTCGCCTCACAGTAAGATGTTGACCTGTTTGACTCTCAGCTAGAGCGTCTTCTGTGTGGAGACATGTGTGAATGGGTGTCCCTTCGTTGAAGGTTGTGCGTCAGGGCCGGCAACTCGGCACATAAAAATCTACTGCCAATCATTAGCGCACCGGAGTTCCGCTGTGGTGACCCCTAACCAGGAAAAGCTGAAAGATACAACAACATTGTTCCAAAAGGAAATGTGTTATAAAATAAGGAATTTTATAAGGCATTTCAGGTTTGTATCAACACTAATCAAATTCCTTCTTATGTTGTATAGAAAGTAATGACATATACCTTCTTTGCCACTCCCAAAAATAACATACTCACATTGTCCTTACATCTTCCAGTCCTTATCCTTCAGGACAGAAGAACATGTGAACCTACATCACACAAAATATTCTATATGACACGTCGGTGCTTTAATGTCAGACTCATTAATAATTCCTCAAACATGAACATGCAGTTAGAGGGACAATAACAAAGAAGGTGTTGGGAAGTATTGCGATGTCACTGCAGCAGACACAGGGTTTTAGTTCTTTCTGAGTGTCATATCTAGAAACGTGCCTGTCTCTTGAGTGTTGGCGTGTGAAGAGTGAAGAGGTAAGGCCGCTGTGCTCATTAGGGGACAGAAGAAGAAAGATGGACTTAAATGGTCAAGAGCCTTGGTGCATTAAACAACAAAGACAGATCATATTTTACATTGTTATGACCTTGGTGATACACTTCTACTCTTGCATAGTGTTTGATGATTTTCAGAGCCGTTGCCCATTCTGACTTTTCCCTATTTTTCAGCTTTTGATGTTTTGATGATTAAGTCAGTGGAAGATAGCATTAAGATAGCATTACAAATGTAAATTAAACCCATAGCTGCATCCAGATGTTTTTTTTTTCCTGTTTACCTAGAAATTTAGCGCAGTGAGCTGAAGACATTACCCATTGAGCTTCATCTTGTAGTCTTGTGTTTTATATCCTAACTTTTTATTTACAAAGCCAGTGAATGAGCAAATCACCTAACCGGAATGCTGGTGGGTCACACCTGAAAAGAAGCGTTTGTAATTAGTGGGTTTACCAAGTTAATAAATGAAAAAAAAAAACATATCACTTCTGGAAACAAAAACAATGTATCATACGGGAAAATAACATCTGTAGGATAGTGCATTCCTAGACTATGCACTGATTATATATCATGAGCATTTCTAATGTGTTTATTACTGTGCCAATCTGTATTCACCATGGAATGTGTATACTCAGACTATAGGTTGCATCTTACATGATAACAGAAAGCACTGTGCACCAGGAGCTACTATAAAATAAAAATTTAGTTAATGTATTAAGTAAGGTAGAGTAGTTACTTACAGGTTAAAAACAGTGCATTATAACTGACTGTAACTGTTAAGACAATTCTCTACCTTTGTGTTCTATGAGGTACTTGGAAGAAGACATATTCAGGCATAAAAGCAATGTATACTTTAATTATAATCATTATAATTTGTCCAAAAAATATTTAGTATGGCAGATAAAAAATATTATTTCTTAAGGTGTAAACAGTTAAAGGATACAGAAGTTCTCTCAGTTTATTGCCTGCAGGGACAGAGGGTATGAGTTGAGAGAAATGTCCTTGTTTCATTAACAGTGGTATGCTATGTTTACGCAATATGTACATATTCATGAAACAGAATTGTGTTGTAAATTAATTACAGTGAAGAGGGTACTGTAATGTAGCAGATACTAAAAATATACAGAATTGTGAATCAAATAAGATGAATGATGGGGAAAAATACCATAGATTATTTGTATGCTAGTTTATTTTTTTTTCTTGGAGGTACTATTTCCAGCTCAAATACTTAACTGCCTTTATCTGCATTGGCACTAGACTTTAAAGGAAAGCTTTGTTCAAAACTTGAAAAGATAATATGTTATTTTGTTGCAATTTTGTTTTTAAGCATTTTTAATATCATTGCATTACAGTAGCAGGTTAGTGAGATAATTTTATCAGCTAATAGGTCTTTCACCCCCAATCAATTTTTGGCCCAAAATGTAACATTTTATGTCCTTCGTATTAAAACAAGCTATACTGTCCATTCACTTAGTGTGGGAGATCTGTGACTTGATGCTTTATTTAAGAATTATGTAAAGAGTATTTGTACTGTTTTACCACTGACTTTGATTTAAGTTCTCTGTCATCTTTAAAAATGAGTTTCTGTTGCAGATAGTCACGATGATTAAACAAATCCCTTTTTGGAAGAAGAAACATTTTATAAAAGGTGCTCTCCTCTACATGATTGCCTTCTTAGCCAAATATGTCAAATTTCCTGAACTACCTCTGACAAAACATTTGACTTACTTCTACACAATAAGACAGCTGGTTTATGCTACAAGTTGGAGGCAAAGAATGCAGGACAAATATAGTGCTCCAAGCATCTTTGTAAGCAGAGTCCTTCTTTGGCCAAAAAGCTTAAATGTAATAGACAAAGAGATATAAGAGCCATGAAAATAGACTCAAAAAGAAAAGTGTTATGCGATTGCATGCCACACCACCTAGTATGTACTGAGGAAGAAATGCCTGGAAATAGGAGAAATATCTAAGTCGTTCTTTACTTATATGTGCAAATTTCTAGGATGGAAAATACACTATTAGAAGAGGAAAAGTTGTATTTAAAAATAGAGTTGTCTTTTAACTGCAGTGACATGACTAGTTCAATAAATTAGAGCTTCCACTGGCAGAAGATGTTATTGAAGCAATTTTACTTGTTCCACATAGCAAGATTTATGGGCCACTTGGCTTGACATGAAAATTTTATGAGTTTACTTGTGTCCATATTGACTGCTTGCTTCTTAATTAGTTACGAGACTCAAATTCCTCTGCCACAGTACCATTCCCCTGGAATGATGCCTTTATGACTGTGCGGCAGACATTCAATAAGTGTTTGTACTGCTTCATCTGTCTCCCCACCCTCCTGATAAATACTAGTCAAAATCATGGCTAAAGTTCTAGCTAAGAGGTTACAGTAGCATGTATGTCTTGTAATTTATTGAAGTCAGGTGTCTTTCTGAAACAACTGTATTTCAACACTACCTCTAGAGTAATAAGAAATGGCATACTTACTAAATCATTTCTCATTATAAGAAACATGATAGGAGTCACATTCACATGTCTCTTTCCTCTTGTATTTGGAACTTTATTTACTTTTAAAGAGAGTATCAACTAATTTAATTATTCTGACTGCACATATCCTCTACAGAATTAGTGGTATGCAAATGACTGTTATTTTGACATTAGGAACTAACATGGCAGTGCCTATTGCAACCTTCCTTGTAGATTCTTTTGGCCTAATCTCTCGACTCAAAAGTATGAAAGTCTATGATCTTGCTATGTCTTCCAGTACATACATTCATTTCACAATTGCATAAATTGTCATTTGGTTTCGATGAAATTGTTTAGATTTTGATGAATGAGCAGTCTCATGGGTGATTTTCTTTTATGTTCAAATGTAAGATATGTTTTTAATGCTGTTAGATAATGGTGCGGCATTATTTTATCAGTACAGTGAGTATAATAGTTACTTGTTTACATAATCAGTTATGTTAGTTTCATGATGAAAATGATTATTAGAATGTATTTTAATTGGTGCATTTCCCTCTGTGCCTCAAATGGAAAGAGTCTTGGATGACCCAATCAGACTCTTCTGATAAACAAAATAGAAATAAATAAAAGCATTATAATTGTGTTTTATTCAGTTTAATTTTAGTAAGTGTAAAAGTTTTATTTATATCTGTTTTTTCTGGTAAGACCTTTTTTCAGTTTAGTAGTTTTGGTATTATTTTTGATTCTTTTGTTTTAGATTTCCTTCCTAAGTATATATAACCTTATTTGTGGAGGTTAGATTTAGGGAGACAGTGTTTTTGGAAGTTTCTGTGTGTATGTTTGTGTGCAGTATTTGAAGTTTAATTTTTCTCTGATGTCAAGAGTGTGTGGAGGAGAATTACTTAATTGAAGTTGTGGATAAAGTAGAGACTAATGCATAATAATGCGGGTAGCGTGGTAAAACAACAAAATACGTACATGCCTGGTCATATATACATTTTATCATACCGTATTATGAGTACCCATTAACAAGATAATTATTGTTAGATACACGGATAGACAGATAATACTTAATAATGCGGGTAGCGTGGTAAAACAACAAAATACCTACATGCCTGGTCATATATACATTTTATCATACCGTATTATGAGTACCCATTAACAAGATAATTATTGTTAGATACACGGATAGACAGATAATGCTTAATAATGTGGGTAGCGTGGTAAAACAACAAAATACGTACATGCCTGGTCATATATACATTTTATCATACCGTATTATGAGTACCCATTAACAAGATAATTATTGTTAGATACACGGATAGACAGATAATGCTTAATAATGCGGGTAGCGTGGTAAAACAACAAAATACCTACATGCCTGGTCATATACACATTTTATCATACCGTATTATGAGTACCCATTAACAAGATAATTATTGTTAGATACACGGATAGACAGATAATGCTTAATAATGCGGGTAGCGTGGTAAAACAACAAAATACCTACATGCCTGGTCATAAACACATTTTATCATACCATATTATGAGTCCCCATTAACAAGATAATTATTGTTAGATACACGGATAGACAGATAATGCTTAATAATGTGGGTAGCGTGGTAAAACAACAAAATACGTACATGCCTGGTCATATATACATTTTATCATACTGTATTATGAGTACCCATTAACAAGATAATGGGTGATAGATACAAGGATAGACAGCCAGATAGATAGATAGATAGATATTGCAGTAGATATAGACGTAGCAGGGTCCATGTGTTGGCTATCATAAATGTCTTGTAGATGATAGGTGAGAAACATTATTAAAGGATATGAGTGGTAAGGCTCCATGTTGAATGCTGTGCTACTTTGTTCTATTTTGTACTCACTGCTGAAAAAGAAAGGAAACAAGGCATGCTAGAGAAAAGAATTGTTAGCAGTATGACTGCAGAGATGGATGACATTTCATATAGGAAGGCATTAAAAAAAGAGCAATGCTTCTTTTGGAGGAAGTGTAGGTAAGAGGAGAGACAGTACTGTCATTCTGGGACGTGATGGATCAGAGTGTGAATATTATCATTCTGTAAATTGATTATAGGGTGAAGAGGGCATATGTGGCATAGCATTCAGGAAGTTCTTTTTCTTCTACATAGTGCTACTGAAACGGAATGTGCTGTAAGTGTGGACAGTGTGCAGCTTTTGACAACAAACCGTTCTGTCGGAGTATTGTACTGATGGTGCAATAATAATTAATAGAATGGCAGGATTAACAAATGAAAGGGACTAGCTTCAACACAAAGACAGTGTAGATGGATCAGTTGCTTTATTTTATGTTCATAATTATAATGGTTTATTACTCCTAAACACAATATATCCTGTTTATAGTAAACTGTTTATATGAAAAGTGCTGGTTCACTGCCTTTTCTGTAATTGTCTCTTCCAATATCAAACATAGTGAAAATAGGACAACAGTTACTGTGCTGTGTAATATTTATTTATTTAAGTTTGATGACCGGGCAAGTCCACTGGGCCAAAAAGAGCCCATTTTCAGTGGAGGCCCGGGGAGAAAAGCTCCACAATAATTGCAAGTTACATTTCACATGTTACAATAGGACATAGTTCATACAGCTAATTAAACATTTACAGATAAGCTCCATGATATTTGCAATTGGCTTGTCACAATGTTACAAAAATGAAAAGACATAATTCAATACAGAAATTTCAATATTTACATGAAGTGAATATTTTTGCTATAAGCTCAATTGTAGGTTTAACATTTCAAAATATATAGCTACTAGCCATTATTAGGTTAGGAAAATAACTGTATTATATTATATTTAAGAATCACTATTTCACCTCCTTCTATTCTTATATTTGTCTGTATAGTTTATGTCTGAAATTTCATTTATGCTTATACCCTTAGTTATACTTAACAAGAAAGAGTCATTATTTTTGGCAGCCTAGGATAGAAAAGGTTGCTGAGTCAATATACCATGGCAGCTGCGGGCTATTCAATGTAGGGATCTGATTTGTTCCTTCATGGTAGATAAGCTACCGTGAAATGTCCTCTCTGATAATAAATATACACAACCTTATTAGTCGTTTGTTAGAAGATGTAAAAATATAAAGCTCCCGTCAGTGTTAGTTCTGCAGATGCTATTTTGCCTTACATTGCAGCCTATTCCAGTGGGGACTTCTGCTGATGCACTTTTCATTTACACGTGATACATTTTTTCAAACAGCTGCTTGCCATATCATAGAAAAAATATATCCATGCATATTACAGCAGACTATCATTTATTGGCATATTAGCTATGAGGATTGATTTTTGGTAGTAACTATGGTGCTCCTCTAATTTTTATCTCTGCCTCCTGTCATACCAGTAAAGGGAAAGCCACCCAAGGGCATTTCTACTAAATTATACCATGCATCTTCTTCTTCTTTTGGCTTTTCCCAGTTAGGGATCGCCACAGCGGATCACCTGTTCGCTCATGATTGGCAATAGAGTTCTATGGTGCCGAGTTGCCAGCCTGGCACCCAACCTTCCATGGAAGGCACGAAAAACAAAAAAGAACACCTAAATTGCAGCATAATCCTTAAGCCTGCAACCACTGTGTGTGGTAAAAACTGAACCAAATCACATATTTTCAGTGTTGCTACATCTGAATCACTATCCATATTGGTTTACAGAACTGATAAACATCATTGTTTTCTTTGAACATGTTCCATCAAGCTAGAAAACTTGTGTTTGGCTGACTCACATCCTATTTATTTTAACATAAGTTTCCAAGTTGTCTGTCCTCAGTGCATATTGTAAGACAATAATATCAGCACCTCCCACTGCCAAACTGATCAGCATGCTCCAATACTAAAACCTGGAATGTGAAATTTGGGAAAAAGCACAAATAAGAAGCAGTATATTGCAAAGCATAATCTATAAATCACAGATTGATGCTGGCTTTTATAATGGACCTCATTTTTTAAGTAAGCCCTAGACAGTAGACTGTCTAAAGAGGACTTACACAAAAAAGGGGGCAGTGAAAAATAAACAGTCAAAGAAGGAAACTATAGCTGTAATATGCCATATTTACCTTGTAGTACTCAACAGATTCCACAGTGTTTTTTCATTAAAGACTGGCTTTAACAATGCAATACAGACCATAAAACTGAGTATAAAAAAGGATGAAAAGTCAAAGCAGTTTTCCCCTTACCCCTTCTAGCTATATCAATTTTGGAGTATTACAACTTACATTCCTGCCAGTAGTTGGGCACAAGAATTTGACTTACGGAGATTGTCGGTCTTTTCTTTTTTTTCTTTGCCTGGGTATGATACTCTTCTTCTAATTGTTTTTATAGGGTGCTAAGAAACCCATAACCAACAAAAATAGTCAAAATAAAAACACAAAAAAAATGAAGTAGGAAGTCACGCAAATAAAACTTCCTCAGTTTCCTGGGACTTCTTCAAAGTGTAAAAACACAATCTTGGTGAAACGTTGTAGTTATAATATAGATTATCCAATCACATCTGTTCACCTAATTGATTGGACCAGATTAACAGATAGAAAACGTGTTAAAATTATATGTCAAAATGAAAAAAATTATGGTAAAAACTTTTACAAACATCAATAAACACAAACCTTGTACATAATATTTATAGGGTGACATGATCCATTCCACATAGATACACTGAATGAAGCCTTGACTTGCTCTTCATCCTACTGGATTCCCACCCACCCCATTTATACTTCAGTAACCACCCACTTTCACCTATCTTATTGCTAAACACAGTCCCCTGCTCCACCCCTTCACATTAACAGATAACTATCCTAAGATGTCTTTTAATAACGTTTCACACTTTCAACAGGATGACAGGCATCCTTCTATTCAACTTCTTGGTTTAAGTGGCAGCTATGATAAAGATTCCACTAACTATCCCTCCCAGTATTACCAGTCAGCTAGCAGTTAAGCTGACTTCCCTCTAAGATCTTCATCAGCATTAGGTAATATCTAAGCTATAGATTGCGTGCCAGGTTCTTTTTTCTCTCCTGCATCTTGGCTTAGGTGCCAGCTAAGGTATCCTTTAACAATCTAGGTGGCAGACAGGCAATTCCCCCTAACAAAGGTCTTACCATCTCTCAGAATTAAGTTGCAGCTTAGCTGAGTTACAATATAACAATCTATAACTCTATACCCAGTCTAGCTGGTAGATAGGCTGTCTTCTGTCTAAATTTGTTCTCATCTTCTCTCAGCTTACTTGTACCTCAGCATGGCAAACTGTCTTCCCTCTGTTCAAATCCCAACTTTGCTCACCTCTAGGTGATATCCTGAGGAATACTCTAGCAAATGTAACCTAGTTTGTCAGCTTAGGTGTCAGATCATTCTCTGCCCAACTATTACTCCCTCTCACTCAGCCAAATGGCTTTTCGTAAATGTTCTTTCACCAACACATGCATAAGTGGATATGTTTCACTGTAGCCATAGCCCCCTTTTAATTGCCTGCAATGTTCTTAGCTTCCCAACCTGTAAACTGATGGCTCAGCACACACTCAATACGAATGCCATTATATGTTCCCTGGCCCTGTATCTCATGATCACATTATTAATTGCTACTTTCTTCCTCTCCTATCCAAAAACATACTATTGCAACCTTTATCAGAATCGCCCTTCATCAATGCCAAATGCTCTCATCAGAACTGAGTTATATAACTAAATGGCAGTACCGCACACAAGTAGTACTATTACATGTTTACAACAACTCACAAAACCAGTTCAAGAGGTTCTTCATTAAACCATACCATACTATCATTAAATTAATACATAAAAACCCTTTACCCTCCATTCAAGCACCACCTAGCATAAACCTCACATCAGTCAAAAGGAAAGACCTAAAAATTAATTTGTACCATTAAACACTGGTATTGTGATGAACAAATGGACCAACCTTGAAGCCTGGTTAATCACAGAGCAACCCCATATCCTAGCTTGGTTAATCAGAGAACAGCTCCATATCCTACCCATATCTATCCTAGAAAAAATTAATCTAACTGCACTATGTACAATGACGTAAGGGTAAGTTCCAGAACCAGAAGCATAACTCTCCTATTAGTTTTGTTTTCCTCCAGGTCACTAATGTTAGTGCAAATGGTGAAAAAAAAATTCAACTGGATTAAAGCTGATATTATGCTATATAAATTCCAAAATCACCACTCCAAAAACCTACTCACCAAAGACAAACAAATACTGACAACTGGAGAAACGGTCACCATCCTAATTTACTGTGCTCCTAGTACTTCGGCATAAAGCCTTCCAGGGAATAATTACTCACAAGAATGGTGTAGTTTATATATATTTCACTACATTCATTATTCAATTCAGTTATACAATAATTAAT
This sequence comes from Protopterus annectens, assembly GCF_019279795.1. Lineage (NCBI taxonomy): Eukaryota > Metazoa > Chordata > Ceratodontiformes > Protopteridae > Protopterus > Protopterus annectens. The sequence goes on along the minus strand of NC_056725.1, from coordinate 1,943,804,177 downwards.
CAGTGAGTCAAGAAAATTTAAAATGCATCAAGAAAATTAAAAGTGCATCAAGAAAATTTAAAATGCAACCCCACACACTCCTATTGTACTTAACATAGTAATTTCTAAATACTTATAATACTCATACAAAATATACCTGTGCATCATTTAAAATAATAGATGCTAAAAATATTCCGTCCTTGTTTGTATTTTCCTGCTTAGGGGTTGCCACAGAGGAACATGCAGACTCCACACAGAAGGCACTCCAGCCGAGAATCGAACAGGAGAACCTCTTGCTGTGAGGCAACAACGCTACCGCTGCGCCACCTCGGCTTCCATGTAAATCTAACTCCATGTTAAGCCCATGGGGCCACAGGGTTCCAAAATTAATAATATATCTGCTTTCCATTCTTAAAAGGACTGAATCCACTCAGTTAATATAACTTTGAGACATAATCATATAACATGTTTTTCCACAGACTGTCAGCACTTCCTTCTTATTATAAAACAGGAGTTTATACCTTTCCATATCCGTTCAGCAGGCAGGCAATAACCTACATTCCTCACAAGGATACTCACTCGCAGATTACAGGCCTACATTTTATATTAAAGAAATAACAGAGAAGGACACAGAGCAGCTAGTACAAAGGTTATATATCACTTCTGAAGCTACATTCCACAAGTAACACACTGTCTTCTTAGGCTTGGCATTACCAAAAGTCTCCAAGTCACCCTTTACAAACTCCCATTTTAATTTCCTTGCCAAAGGTTTCGCTATCCCTAAAGAATCTAAAGGTAGACTGGTTGCTAACTTGTGCCCTTTGACTGAAATATTATGCAGACATAACTCTCAACCACAAATTACTAAAAAATCATAGCACTGGTCCTTAAAAGGTCATAAGAGAAGGTCAGAAAGTAGAACACTCTCTTATTTTTCACAACAGAAGTTCATATTATAGACCCTCTACGATAAGTTACTGGAATCTTTTTATATCTTAAATTTGTTTATATAATATGGTACGTTTCCATAAGTAGATCTGACTTTATGAGGAAGTCAGTAAATCTAGGAGGAGCAAGCATAAATATGTGGGCTAAAATTGTAGCAATGTAGCAATATGCCAAAATCATAGCAGTTTAGAGGTATGCACACAGATCTTTGACAATATAACATCATGGAATCCTCTGTCTGACCAGCAGCATGTATTCTGTAATGCCTTGATATCATTATTGCATTATACATGGTTACTAACTCCATTTACTGTGACATCAAACAGCTGACCTGTTTGTGGACATGATAGGCACATTTGAAACTGCTAATCATTCAATTTTCATTAGTACGTTCACTAATCTAAACTTTGCTCTGAACACAATGCTTTTATTCATAAACTAATCTTTAAAACAAAACTTTTCAGGTATACGCAGATAATTCTTTCTCAGAACATGGTATTTTCAAATCTGGCAAGTCAGTACTCTTATGTTTTCTCGTTTCACAGTTTATAAATGATCTACCCCATGATCTGTCCTGCTCCAAGTCTAGGTCCAAACTCAAGAATGAGAACTCACGCAGACAACCCATTCAGTAAAAATTGCAAGAAAGACCCAGTCAAGCCAGAATCTTCACTGGGCAATGCCTTAAACCTGCTGTAGAGGTGTCTGCCTCTACTGCAAGAGTTTTAAGCTATTTGCACAGAGAAGGTTTTAGCTTGCCTGGGCCTCAATTATAGAGGACCTATAACTGAATGAATCCAGTAAAACCACTGACAAACTGCTGCACAAACTGTAGAATAATTTTAGTAAACTCTGCAAACAAACTTGCAAAAATTAATAATCAACCACAATAAGTCCAGTGTAATGTAATTTGCTTCTTCTCAGGTGATAACGAACATACCCCCACCATAAAAGGACAACATGAGTAATACAGTCCCTAACATGACAGAATAAAAATATCTTGATCTAAATTTCAACCCATCTTTAACTTTCACAATGCATACAGATAAGGTAGTCAGTAACATGCGTGCTAAAGCTTTGCTACAAGATGCAGGTTCATAGGTTCATAGGTGTTTACTAGGCTAATGACCACAAGGGCCTTTTTAAGCCTAGCTATGCATCCCAAATCTCTGACAAGTTCTGATACCCTTGATAAGTGTAAGCATCGGCCTGGGAAATGATCCATTTACAGGTTACCTGTTTGCATTAGAGACATAGGTGCCAAACCAGGGATGAATTTCCGGTTACCCATCCAACTGTCCAAGTTGCACTTGAATTGAGTTAGGGAGGAACTCTGCTTTACATTGATGGGAAACCTGTTCTAAATATGGGGTAGTCTCTGGGATACATACCTATCTCTCCAGCAGGTCTATTTATATCACAGGCTAGGTTTAAGTCTTTAGAACAGGTAATTCTGGTACTGTTTGTTTTGTGGATATGCAGGAGGTCAGAGTGTAGTCTGACAATGCCCTGTATACCAGGCATATATCTTCCCTCAAAATCTTGTAGGAGACAGAATACAGGGATAGGGACTTGTGGCGGTCTGCATAAGACATATTACTTATGTCCTGTATTCTTTTAGTGAGGAACCTCTGTGGACTTTCCAGTTGTTGGATATGCCTGGTTAGGTACATACCAAAGTATACATACTCAATGATAGGTCTAATGAATGCCGAATACAGTGGAACAATGACTTCCTTGGACTTAGATGCCATAACTTTGTTTATAAGTTGCACAACATAGAATGATTTCCTCACCACTGTAGACACGTGATGATCAAAGGCTAGATTGCTATGTGTGTCCCTAAGTCCCTGACTACTGGGTCAACACTAAGGGGTGTGTTGTCAATATGATAGTTACCAGGGATAGATGACTTCCCAAAGGATACTATTATGCATTTCTTGGCATTTAGTTTTGGTCCATGGCTCTGACACCAGTTATTTGTCTGTGTCAGCCCCTCTTGGAGAACATTTGTGTTAGTGTGAGATTCAATGACAGCACCTAATTTGCAATCATCTGCAAATTTAGTCACCCAGAGACCAGTGACATTGGCCTTGACTCCTGAGAAGTAAATGCCAAAAAGGAGTGGTCCAAGGATTGATCCCTGAGGAACTCCACCTGTGACAGACCTGTTTGGAAAGGTGGACTCCCCAATTCTAACTTCCTGGTCCTGTCTGTGAGCCAGTTGGCTATCCACCGGTTGACATACGGGTTTGTACCTAACCTCCTGAGTTTGTCAACAATGCCCAAGTAGGGTATTGTGTCAAATGCCTTGGCCAGGTCAAGGTAGGCAGTGTATATGATTTTGCCCTCATCCATTGCTTTAGTGAACTTCTCAAAGAAGTCCACCAGGTTAAGAAAGCATGATCTGCCCTTGAGGAAACCAGACTGGGTTGGGTTCAGTGTCTGGAGGTTTACTTTATTTCTGTTGATCATCTCCATGATAATTCTTTCCATGGATTTACATATAAGACTAGTGAGACTTATGGGTCTGTAGTTTCCAGGGTCTGTAAATGGCCCACCTTTTTGCAGAGGATGACTGTTGCCTTTCTCAATTCATGAGGCACAAAGCCTATTTGGAGCCTACAGTTAAATAGTAATTCCAGAGACCCTGATTGGTCATGCTTCATCCTATTTAGAAGGCATCCTGAAATATTGTCTGGGCCCATTGATGCAGTGTTCTTAGTCTTTGACCATTAAGGACCTGTTCCCTAGTGGTAGCAGGGGGAGTTATATTTGATGATATTTCCTGAGGGAAGATTGAGGGGGAGAGAGGAGTGAAGTTGGAGCTGAGATTATCAGCCAGGAGGTTTGCTATATCTTCTGGCTCAGTATAGATGGCTCCATTTACAATGAGCTCTCTACATAATTGTGTATTAATTTTGAGGTTGCGGACATAGAGCATGCTTTGTTGTTGTCCTTGGCTTAGAAGGTCCCACTTACTACAAATTTGGCTTTGGTAGACTTTATTTGTCCTCTGAGTTGTTTGTTTAGTTTAATGAGAATGCTTTTATCCTGCAGGGTGTTGCACCTCCTAATTTTGCCATGATTTTCTTCCTGCTGTTATGCATCTGACTGATTTTGTGATCCCACCATGGTGGCTTGTTTTTGAGTTAGTTCTTTACTTCTTCCTGGTGGGTACAGCTGCCTCTATGCAGCTATTAACATGCTTGTACGGGGTTTCTGTGAACAGTTCTGCATAGGCAGAAGTGCTCTCAGGGTTTATAGGGGCTTAAAATTTTGCCAGGTGCTCACTTAATAGCAGGAGGTTAGCCTTAGAATAGTTCCTGAGTATTCCTGGTTTAGCTGGGGGTCCAGGTTTTATTTTTACTTCAAAGGAGGCCATTTTGTGGTCTGACCTTACCAGGGAAGCAGGGAAGGCATTACAGTAGGGGGTGTGCAGCACTCTCCCATATTAGTGAGGACCAGATCCAGTATGGTTGCACCCCTGGTTGATGTATTGACTATCTGGTCCAGGGAGTTTGTGTTTATAAAATCCAGGAATCTCTGTGGTACTATGTGCATGTGTAGTGGTGGGTTGGTTGACAACCTCTTCCAAGTTACTGTTTTGAGTGATAGAGAGCATGGATTTAAGATTCTTGGTGTAGATACATATCTCACACTCTGTACTATAGTGAGTTATTAGTAGACGGTTGTCGTGTAAATGAGGCACTTGCTACAGTGTCTCAAGAGACCAAAGTCAACAAGATTGGCAGGAGAAACAAGGGTGATCCACCTGTCCATAATGTTAGATTAAAGACTATTGTCACTGGGGGGGGGGGGTTCAGGATCGGTCAAGGAGGAACTCAGTCGATAGATAGCTCTGCCTGGGTTTTTTTGTTGGCAGTTTGATAGGTCTCAGCTCACTAGCAGCATTTCTTTGACTGGGAAAGTACTAAGGATAAGGGCCACACTAATGTACTACAGCTGTACCTAAGGGAAAAATTGTTGAATTAATCTGTCCTCCTATGGCGCACAACTGCATGTCAATGCGCAATGCTGTGCAACACACAAACATGCAGAAACCTGCTCAAATGCAGGGCTTAAAAAACAGAAGCTAACAACTTGAAAAAACTTTAAAAAGGTTCAAAAAGACCAATCAGGATGCTTATTCCAAGCCCAAGACTTATCATCCATCACCAGACAAGTTCCAATCAGCATAATCCTCTCACTAGAGTGCAGAAAGGCTCCTTCTGATCCAATATGGCCTGAAAAATGTGCTCAGAACAAACAGCCACTGCAAAAAGACCCAGATGCAGGAAATCTGTATCTGGACTATGCTACAGCTAATTGCTACCCTAGTTTCGGTGGGAACCACTAGACCATGTTTAACACAGCCGAAAAATAACAGCGAGACACAAAAAAATGTTTAACACAGAAGAAAAAAACAAGGAGACTCTAAAGAACTTTTTAAACAGCTAACAAATCAGTTATTTTAACACTGCTTGCCAGGAAAACCAGAACAAGCAGAATAGATTGCTTTGCAACAGTGAAAAACACAAGAAAATACTTAGCAAACAGTGAAAACACCAATACAATTTGATTTAACAGCCACAATAAGGCAACCAATTGCAGAACAATAGTGTAGATTAGTACACAGTATACAAATACAGTATTAAACTAAGGGCAGACAGTAAAAAATTTTGTAAATAGTATCAATAAGCAATAAAACAGGCAACTTACATTTTTAGAAGCTCAGAAGCCTCTAGTCATCTGGTATCTCAACTCTGAGTTGTGGCTGGTAGCCTACATCAGTTCAGCCTGGTACAAACAAGCAACCTGGATAAAATCTGGAGAATCTAGACAAATCTGGATAAAATTTGTAAATATCAAAAATATTATATTATCAATAATGGATCCGTATAGTCAAAGCTATGATTTTCCCAATGAAAATGTGGTCAGGAGAGATGGACTATAAGTAAAGCTGTGAAACTGAAAGTCGGCATTTTGGAAATGTAATGTTGAAGAAAACTTTTGAAATTTCTGTGGACTGCAAGAAGAGAAAATTAGACAATATTTAAGAAAATGGACCCTGACTGCTCCCTGGAAAGTCTGGTAAACGTAGCAGTCATATACTTTGACCATATAATGCAAAGAAAATAATCACTTAAGAAGATGACACTGCCGAGAAAGCACAAATACAAATGAAGGAGTGGCAGAAGTTAAGATGGACAGACAGTAAACTGAAGTAATGCACATGAGTTTTGAAGATCTGGCAAAGAAGCAGTTGTTAATAGACAGGCCTGGTGTGCTTAAGTCCTTAATGTTACCAAGATCTGAACTTGACTAAATGAGGAAACAATAACAGCAATACCAACAACAACTGCACTAAGTCAGAAAACATATTCACACATTAGCTACTTTTGTCAATATTCATTTTTTCTAGAGTTGGGATTTCACCTTTTTAATGTGTTACTCAGTTTGGTATTTTCAGTAAAGTCATTGTGAGCTGGTCACACATGAATCATCATTTCAGTGTATATCATTTAGAGTTCTTTGGTTTTTGTTTTGTCTTTCGTCTTTTTCCCAGTAAGGGGTCGCCACAGAGGAACTCCGGTCCGCTAATGATTGGCAGTCGATTTTTACGAAACGATGAGGTGCCAGCTCGATGCCCAACCTTCAATGAAGGCACGCCCATTGGTGTCATGTAAAAAAAAGCCTTGTTGTCCATATCCTAAATGGAGTAAAATAACTAACTAATGTAAATGTTTTGCCTTCATTTTATCAAATAACAACTTTATCGTTTATGGTTTTCCTTAAGATTAGTTCTGAAAAGCATAAATAAAAAAGACAAAAATAGCAAAAAAAAAAAAAAAAATTTTTTTTGGAGGACAATCTCCAATGCACCCCCATGTGGTGAGTTTGCACCCCACTGACTGCTAAATTATATAGGCAAACTCCACTGTGACATTTCTTCAAGAAAAAGAGAGAAATACCTTCAAAAATACACCTCAGGCTCACACAATACAAAATACTATAGTTAAGGGAACTGCAATATTAACATTTCCATCCAAAAGAAGTAAAAGCATCAATGATGTGAGGTATGAGAGTGTAGATGACAAAAAATACACGCCCATGGGCAGAAACTGAGAAGAAGCTCAAATAACAGATACACTAAATAGCAGCTCCTTCAGATCTTTCAGCAAAGAATGGAATAGTCCCAGAAGAGTTTTAGGAAAAACCCAAAAGTAGGCTTACGTTGTTCTGCCCAGAACTCATAGAAGTTTTAGCAGGTTTGGTATCTACACTCAGAAAATAGGGTGACCAAACATATTGAAGCATGACTCAGCAAGTTAGAGCTAATTTCAAAAGTTTCTTCAGCTCACTACAACCACTCAGGCTTGTTGATGGCTCCTGCTGTGAATCTGACTACAGGGCAAATTAACCTGAATAAATGAGTGAGACATTTACCACCACCACCACCCCCCCCCCATAAAACAGCATAATCACTGCCCTATAAATAATATATAACAGGCTAACTGTAATTCAATCCAAAAGTAGCTTTCCCAGAATTCCAATTGTCTTCTTCTTATGGAAATGAACCGTTTTTATCTGCAAGATATGTGGAAAAGTAGAGCTATGTGAAATTCTTCCTGCAATGTGCAAATAGATGGAATATTCTTGTCTTTAAAATGCAGTCATTGTTATTGAGTTATATCTGCTCCCAAAGATCATACATTCCCTCACAATGAGGCATTCTGAGCTCCTCTCCTATCAATCATAGGGTTTGAGCCTGATCATTTTGTGGAGCTAGACACAACTAGAGAATGAACATACCATAATTTCATGTATGACAGAAATATCATGCTACAATAATGTGCATTATTCCTCGGTCTCTACCATAACGGTAGCTGAAGAGATTTCCCCTTTTAGACTACCACACCATGTCAAAAGATAACTGTGCCATGTATAACAAATTTCCCCCACATTCTTACTAGAGTCAACCAAGGCTACACAGTGACTTGTTTTACACAGCCAGTTTATTAAAATGTTATAATTAGCTTTGCCTCCGCAATGCACATTAAATTCGGATATAAAGCATAATTTGCCAAACATAATCCAGTCACTATTCAATTTCAACAATAACTCAGAAATGGCAACAAAAGCCATTGAAGAAAATGACAAATGTAGTGGTAGAAACTTAAAATTTGAAGGCAAAAATGGTCATCTATTGTTATGGAGTATACCCCATGTTACTACACTGTGACTGACCATCCTTCATGTCTTCTCAGTTGAGTCGATATTGCATTAAGAATAATAAGCAATTAATCCAATGGCCATTCAGTAGACCCAGTTACAATGCTTGGACAATTATTGTGGTAAGGTTCTTTTGCATTAGAAAATGCATAGCTTGTAATGCTTTTTGGCGGCATTGATCAAAGACAATGACACTATTTCCTAAATGACTGTTATTATGACTCACCTAAAGATAGCTATTTTGGCAGGACTTTTTGCCATATAATCTGTTTTGATAGATTTATTAATGCATTTTCATAGGTTCATAGGTGAATATTAGGCTAACTGCCTTGAATGGCTATTTTAAGCCTAGCCAGTATCCTGGGGTCAAAATCAAATCCTGTATCTTGTGTTTATGAGGTGAATACCTTAAATTGTGCCAAACTGATGCCCTCTTGAATCAGCACAGAGGCCAATTTGAACTGGGCAGTTTGTATGCAGAAAGTACTGTCATATCTGTATAAAAAGAAACAGAAAAGTTGGCTAGACTTTCTGAACATCTGGGTGCAAAACTATAAAAGAAAAGTTATATCTTAGCATCTATGAAATGCAGAATACAGTCCTTATTATAAAGTTAGAAAGGGATATATACATGTTTATTGTCAGTGTTGTTACATCTATATTTATTATATACTGCTGTTGCCTTTACTTGCTTTTTACTTAAATCTAAGATTTGTAACCTTCAGATAGGTCTGGAAATGGTCCATGTGAATCAGTGCTATTCCACTTTTAATAAATGTAAAATATAATAAAGAGATAACAAAAAATATAAGACAATGGCAAGCATTACAGTAGGCAAAAAGGAAGTCTTATTACAGAGCTAACCCTATATTTATAGAAAAGTGTGTAATACTATTGGCATAAAAATTTACAAATGCAAACTCCTCAGAAAGAAGAGTCCAATAAAAGTAATATAATTTTCCAGAAATGTTAAAGGAACTTAACGTGCTAGCTCAAAATAAGTTTAAATCCCATTTAGGAAGAAATAGTTTCATAAGAGACAGAAAAGAGAAAAAAAGACTTTTTAAGAATTTCTTAACTTATAGTGGAAAGACAGAAAGGGTACCCATACAAGATGGAATGCTAAAGCAGAATACAGGCCTACCTCGATTGAAAAATAACAGAGGTGTAAGTTAAACAAAAAGGAAATATTGTTTAAAACATTATACACCTGAAATTAAGTAAGCAAAATATCAACAGTATAACAGAATAGAATTTTCTTTCATTTAGACACATAAGGCATTCTGGTAGAAAACATTCTAGCTTCCTTTACGAGTTTTAGTACTCGAAAGGAAACTAAAGCCTGCTAGTGATCAAAATTCTAACCTCCAAGTTATTACATGAAATGGAACAA